>NC_046659.1:29558251-29567310 GCF_010883055.1 Belonocnema kinseyi | reverse complement strand
GAACTCGAGACCATAGGTATGGTCCTACTTATAGTCTAGCGGATACGTGTGGGATTACCTAAATCTATGACGCAAGTAGGTCAAAGTCAACTGCGTAACAACAGCCTAAAACATAATAATTCGGAATCTATGGGTTTCGATGACTTCAGATATCTAACTGTTTTTTTTTTAATGCTTAAAATTGGAATTAATAGAACGTTTCTCGTAAATGGAATGAGATACGCCAAAAAAGACAACATTTTTTAATTCAACTAGAAAATTGTATATCAGTATATAAGTTATAATTATAAATATGTATAATGAGAAAATTCATCAATTAAAAAAAGTGTTAATAATTTGAAGAGAAATTTAAAAAGGGAAAGCGGATTAGCCACAACCAACTACTATAAATAACTCTGCCCGCCCGGTACGTGACGAATACAAAAGGAACGTTATATTACCATCGCACCACTCTTAAAAGGACCACTAAAAGGATCTTGAAAAGGACCCAAATCTCTCAAACTTACTCCGAGACTATTTTGTTTCAAATTGACTTTGTTTATAGACTCAACTGGGCCAGGCTATTTCCATCGACATATAAAAATTGATCGGTAATGCTGTGGGAAGAACGGTAATGGGCAATATTCCACTATTCATTTAAGACGAATAAATTCAAACCAAATACTGAAAAGAAAACAATTTGAAACTGAATTGTTTTACATAAAAAGCTTTGAATCTTTAGATTTCCAAAGAACTTTTGATTTTTTAGCGTTACAATTTTAATTGTTCCATTCAAAAAGTGTTTAATTTATAAGTGAAATTGTTAAATTTTGACGCATAAATAACAATTGAACACTTATTATTTGTACAGAAAATTGTAGTAATTTTAAGAGATATGTCGAAGTTTTGAAAAGATTCAAAATTAATGTCAAGCTTGGCATTATTTCAAGTAATTTAAACGAAGTTTCTTAATTGATTTTCCTATAACAGTTCGCCGTACAGTCTTACGCGTCAAACTCAAACTGCGCGGTCAAACTAACAAAATGGTGGAATTAAGCGGTTGCGTTACTTGAACGAAACCGGGCCCTCAAGTGGCTAGACCATGTATTTGTTAGATCATGTACCGCATCTACGTTTATAATATCTTTGTTTCAGGGCAGTACCTGCTAGCTTGGCCCAGGTTGGGTCGACTCCCATGGCCGCGTTTGACCACTTATAGCGACACTAGCGCAATCTACAAGGAGGTGGCAAACTAAAGCGTATCCATGCGTTCGTGCATGCAAATGTGTATATTATTTGAATGTGTTGCATGAATTAAAATTACAGAAAATAAACGAGTTAATTCAAAATTACACACATTTAAGACGAAAAATGTGTAAATACTGTTTCCTGTACCATTTTTCGGCATAAATTTGTACAATTTTGCAATAATTCTCCAATAAATGAAGAATTACATAACACATGAAATGTAACCTTTTTTTAACATTTTATTTGTTCGCAGTATAAAAGATAAGTGAAATCAGTGACATCCTGGCACAGCACAAATATTTCAATTTACTTTAACTTTGTTTATTTTTCAATGTCTTGATTTCACTGATTTCACTTCATACGGCGAGACACAACTTTTTTGAACTTAGCAAAATTTGAAGTTTGTTGACGAAACCATAACCTTAAGGAACACTAGAATGGCGGCGTCAAGATATTTTAAGAAAATATTACCCCCATTTATGCCCCTACAGTAGAGCCATCTACAAGGAGGTGGAGAACTACAAAATTATATGTGATCACACGCGTCCATGGGAGTCGACCCAGCTTGGCATGGCCAGACCACCCCTTTCCTCAGGGGTCTTTTGTTAGAAAATGGGAAAAAATCTGAGATTAAAAAATTCGTAATTTTGCAATCAGTGGCTTAAAAGTAATATATTTGTAATCTACGTATTGTTCCGATTCAAAGGACATGTGATTTGTCTATAAAGATTGAAAATTTGAGAAGTATTTAGTATTAAACTGACTAAAGCTGATGTTTCTTGATATTAAACTTCTTCAAATTTTTAACTTTTCTAGGCAAGTAATATATCATTGGAATCGGAAAAATTCGTAGATGCTGATAATGCTATTTTCAAATCACTAGTTGGAAAATTAAGTTTTAAAATTTCCTTACTTTGACATGCCTGTGGACAAAAGACCCTTGCTGGAGTAAGCTCACTCACAATAAGGTACATAAATAGACTGAAAAGTAGTAGAAAAAATTAAGTCGAGTGCAGCCTGACCATGCCGTCGCTAATCCGACTCTCCCTTTTTAAATTTCTCTTCAAATTATCATCACTTTTTTTTAATAAATGAATTTTTTCATTCTAATTATTTATAATTATAACTTATATATTAATATACAATTTTCTAGTTGGATTAAAAAATGTTGTCTTTTTTGGCGTATTTCATTCCATTTACGAGAAACGTATTAATTTCAATTTTAAGCATTTAAAAAAAAGTTAGATATCTGAAATTATCGAAACCCGTTGATTCCGAATTATTATGTTTTAGGGACGGATGATCCACCTTTATATAAAGTGTCAGATAGTTAACCAGCAGAATAAATTTATCGGACGGTTTATCTGACAGATAATGATTTCGGGTTGATCCACTGTATTTCATGCGCTGGATAGTTATCGTTTAGTTTCATAGGGAGATATAGGGAATACTAGTACTTTTCGCATTTCAAGTCACTGACACTCTGTGACGTTGACGCTCCACAGAAATAGCGTCACAATTATATAACATTGTTGCTGCTGTGAATCCGTTATATTATTAATTATTAATAAATAGAAGAAGTGTACTACTTAGTCTTTCTGGGAAGAATAAAGATATGTGAATTTTTCAGCACAGGAAACTAGAGTTATTATTCACGGTTATTATGCATTATTTTTATTTAATTCGTGGGTTTATGAAAAATTTCCTCTGAAAAGAACACGAACGAAATTGTATTTCAAAATTGGAGTTTTTCATTTTCACTGTAGTGGAATATAAACGTAACCTCTCAATCGAGCCTCACTACTTTTTCTGACCGTTTCATTTTTATTTCATATTTTGTTCTGTAATTTCATAATAAACAGTCTGAAATTTGACAACTATGTAACAAGAGCTTCGCGTACGTAAAGCGTATACGGTTTTACATTTATAACGCGATGAGCAATTTCGGCTATTTCTTCAATAGCGCCGTCGAAATTATCACAAAAACCAACATCGTAAACATTTCCGAATTCCATTTTAACAGCCTCTCTGCTTGTTATTTATGATCGAAATGTTATTTCAATTTCAACCTCTCTGCTTGTTAATTTCTCTGAGATCCTCTGCCCCTAGACTAACTGAACCTTAATATTGCAAAACATCTTTAGATTTATAAAATACTGTTCTAAAGTAGTAAATTTGCTTATTGCATACAATTAGAAGATGAAAGTGAAGTATCGGAAATCTTATTTACATTGTTGTAGAGCTATTAAACATAGTTCCCGCAACTGACTCAGAGGGTCAGGTGTTACTTTTGCACATTGTTTAGGGGGTTTCATATACCTACTGACTACCTTAATATTTGGTTTGTCGCAAAAAGTTACTTTTTTTTTCACCCGCTTGTTCTGAGTTATTTTCTAGATTTGGGGGTGTGAAATGGGCAGGTTTCAATAATTCGACATTCACGGTTTTTTGGGACCCATTGACGCTGATTACGAGCGTTTTTCCGTTCTCGTGTCGTGATATGACCTTATGAGGCCATGTATATGGCCTATGTAGCGGGGGTTTTACGGCTTTAATTCTTAAGAAAACGTGGGAACACGTCGCTAAGTCTTTAAAGACAAAGGGTTTTACCGCGTTTTTATGGTCAACCGGTATCGGTTTTATCCTACTTATGTATTCTTGGAGTTCGTTAAGGAAATACTGCTGGTTGGGCTCGGAATAATTGAAGGTGTAGAAAGCGCCAGGGATCCTGAGTGCTGTGCCGAAAACGAATTCAGCCGGGCTGGCTTCGACATCCAGGCGTACACGTGTACGGAGTCCGAGAAGGACGTAGGGAAGGATACGTGGCCAGTCCGGGTCGTTTGCCTGACACATTAGAGCCGCTTTTAGGTCTCTATGCCATCTTTCGACCATGCCATTTGGCGCCGGGTGGTAGGCTGTAGTGCGAATCCTTTTGCAGCCAATCAATTTGAGCAAGGCACCGAATAACTGGGATTCAAATTGCGATCCCTGGTCAGTGGTTAGATAAGTGGGTGCGCCATAACGCGATACCGATCGACCATTGTTAAAATGTACCTGTAACCGTTCTGCTCCGGTAACGGTCCTACTAGGTTATATGGACATGGTCGAAGCGGCCATCCGGAGTGACGAAGTGGGCAGGTAGAAATTTGTTGTGTCGCGTCACTTTGGCCTGTTGGCATTTGATGCACTGTTTGCACCATTTCGCGACGTCTCGACACATGTCGGGCCACACATACTGTTGGCGGATTAGCCGGTCAGTGACCTTCGCACTAGGATGCGCTGCTGAGTGAAAGAGTTATAAAACCTCTTCTCGCAAGGACACAGGTAGATACGGACGTATAGTCTGTTCATGGATGTCACAGTAAAAGGGAACGTGGCCCTCTCCCACCGTCAACTTCTTCAGTTTAAGGGGGTGATTGGGATCCACGATGATGTTCCTCAGCTAATCATCCTTTGTCTGTTCTTGTGAGATATAGTTCGCGTCGAACAGTGTCGGCAGCCTGAACGCGTCGATCCTCGCAAGGACATTTTGTACTTCGATTTGCGAGGTCAGGGTCTGGTCACTACAATCAAAGATCGTTGGCGCGCAGAACGCGTCAAACCGTGATAGTGCATCCGCAACAACGTTATCTTTTCCCGGCATGTGGAGAATTTGTGCGTTATATTGCACGATAAACGTAAGTTGACGTTTGCGGACTTTTGGCGATTTTTCGCAGTCCTGTACCAAGGCATATTGCAGGGGTCATTCGTTGAATAATTTTTTTATGCGGGGTTGAACTTCCGGGAGTAAGAAGCTAGCGGTTGCCGTCGTTCACGCGATTGGGGTTTTGTCCTTCTTTTTAGCATTGCGTAAGAACGCATGTAACGGCCCTTGCGTGTTTGCCGCATGTGGTAGGCATTTCCGGTAGAAGTTTACCATCCGCAAAAACCTACGCATTTCGTCAACGCTGCTCGGTTTCGGGAACTCCTTTATGGCATTTATTTTGTCAGGTGTCGGTTTAAACCCATGCTCGTTAACGAGATGCCATAAGAAAGTGAGTTCCGTGACGCCTATTTGGCACTTCTCAATGTTGAGCTTCAAGTGGAATTTTTCGAGTCGGTCTAGGACTGTCTTGAGGTGCACCTCATGCTCTTCGGTGGACGAAGATGCTATGAGGATGTCATCGATGAAGACAAAAACGAAATCTAGACCGCTCAGCGCTTTGTCTATGTATCTTTGGAAAGATTGCGCTGTATTCCTGAACCCGAAGCTCATCATGAGGAATTCGCAAAGGCCAAATGGCGTAATAACCGCTGTTTTGGCAACATCTTTCGGCGCGATAGGGATTTGGTGGAAAGCCTTCTGCAGGTCGAGGGCGGAAAATTTTTTTTTTTCCTTTTAAAAGGGTTGGAAAATCGTGAAGGTGTGGGACTGGGTACTGATCGGGTACTGTTACCGCATTTAGTCTCCTGTAGTCACCACAGATTCTCCACTCACCATTCTTCTTAGCAGTCATATGTATGGGGCTCGCCCAGGGACTGTCTGAGGGTCTACAAATGCCCTGCTCGACCATTTCCTTGAACTGGTCTTTCGCGACTTTTAATTTTTCAAGAGCTAGCCGGCGTACTCTCTGACCTAGTGAAGGTCCCGAGGTTTTAATATGGTGGTACACCCCTCGATCCTTGATTACTTCCATCTGCTCAATTCCAATCACCCGCGGAAAATTATTGAATATGTGTGCGTACTTATGACTGGGATCTACCAGAAAAATTGGGAACTCTTCGACTAACTTCGAAACTCCTTGCCCGTAGTTGCGTGTTTCTCCGTCTACGAGCCTCCGAAATTTCAAGTCTGGTAAGAAGTGGTAGAAGCTTAAAGCGTCACCTCCCAGAATGGGGTATGGGACGTCGGCTATAATAAAATTCCACGTAATCGTTTTTGGTAACCCGATTTGGAGCTCTCGGCGCGAAATGCCATATGTACTTATCAGCGTGTTGTTCGCAGTGTACAGTTTCAGCCCCATAGGCTTCCTGGTGCAATTTGCAAGGGGAAGGTATTAGTGATACCTCTGCGCCCGGCTATAAGACAAAATTGCCGGGAATTCCTATCTTTGATGTGGAGTCGTACGGAATTCTTAACCTTACTGCCCGCCTCCGAAACAATAGGTTTATTTAGTTTTCCGAATTTTTAGGGTTCGCGATTTTATTGGAAGGTCTTGCGAGATCCTTCATTTTGCAAGGCCCGTAGCATTTGTACGCTGTATCCTGGAATGTATGGTGGTACCAACATATTCCTGCGTAGAGTACCTCTAGCTTTTCGTTTTCGACGCCGGTGCTTGGAAAGTTTCTGCCCTCTCTGCTTCGGGATCTGACGCGCGGTGGCGTTTGCTTCGGTTTCTTCCTATTTTGCTCATGGTTTGTTTTTCCGATAACACTGACGATTTGCGCGAGAATTTCGGACACCTCCGATGCAGGTTCGGCTTCCGTTTGCTCAAAGGTATCGGAAAGGGCACTAACGCGTTTCGCGTTTCTATTGACGATTTCGTGGACTTCTTCCGCGCGTTCCGCGAGTTTCTTTTCATCGGTCTCGTCATCAACAATGATGCGGATGTCGGTCGGCAAACGCTCCTTCCAGACTGTTATGATCGTGCTACGTGGGACTGAACCCGCCGCTAGCTCGAACATATCCTGGAGGAACGTGGACGGTTTCCGGTGTCCCATGTCTGAGTCATTAAAGAGTCTGTCGAGCTTTTGCTCCGCCGTTTCGGAATGCTCTTTGAGAAGCGCTTTTTTAATTGCTTGTACTTCCCGATGGGATTCAAGTTTTTAATTGGCACTAATACCGCGCATCGTTTCGGTATCTAAATTATTGAACACATTTACCAGCTTGTCCTCGTCTCTAACAATACCGCGGCAAAGGAACTGTGTTTCCAGTAGCGCGAACCATGCTTCAGGGTCGTGCTTCCAGAAGGAAAGGCCCTTTACGTCGTGCAGATTGGATTTTGGAACAAGGCGTAAAATTCCATGCGCGCACGAGTGTATCTTAGAATATTTATAACAGGTAAAACAGAAAAGAAAAATTTCGTTCCTTTAATTAAAAATACATTGGTCTAACAGGGTTAACGTAATAGATGACTTGAAAACTTTTTAAAGATATATAAATTTCATGCTGAAATGGATGTATTCGGAGAATGGTGAAACTGTTTCTTGTTTGGACATTGTGATAGATATGGATTTTACTTTTAAAGTTTATTTAACTGTACCAAGATTCTTGTGGGGAAATGTGGCTGATTGCCGAAAAATTGTCGGCATTTTTACTGAGAAATATGTGGTTCATTGTCCACCACCATTCCATTATAAAATACATATCATCAAACAATGGGGAAAATACTTCAAAAGGTATACTACACATTTTTATCTATGACAGGTTAAATACATCACGTATTGAATGGTTATAAACATACGGGACAACACATTTTTTATATATAATTTTCACTATTTGGCATCCAGAGCCAGTGTGTTCACCATGTTACGAAAGAAAAATATTATTTAAGTTACACATACCACGAACAAATATAATTCAACTCGGGAGACAGTTTGTTACACACAACTCATGTAAAAATGACGCAAAAAAAAACAAAAAAAAAAACAAAAAAAGATTTTGTATGTGAATTCTCGAAAAATCCGATTAAAATGGCAAAACAATTATAAAAATGTTACGGTTAAAAGATCCTAGGTTCAAATAGGAAGGAGATATTGCACGGCGTCAAGACATGACGTTGCGTCGTTTTATGCGTCACGATGCAATCGCATTATACAAGTATAAATGTCGATAAACAGAAAACGGTTACATAGAAAGCGTATCTTTAAATAAAATACAATTTTTGAAAAGATGATGATTTGTTGTGGTACGTCCCTCTTCAAAACAAAATCAGCTGGGCCTGCGGGTATGTTTATAGAGCGTCATATGGCGTCGCTCCTCACAAACTCTGGTGGAGTTCCAAAATTGGCAATATATATTTATGAAATTCAACAAAATTCCCATCTCAGGCCCTGTATCCTTCGTCATTTGTCAAAAATCCATTGCAAAATTCAATTCCATCTCCATTTAGTGTGAAAGTTGGATGTGTGAGTGTACACTCAAAAGTAATGCCAAGCCAAGTGCGTGTTTTCAAAGTGTTCGGGGTCACCAATATAGACCTTTTATCAATTTAATGCTCAGATTTTACTCAGGCCTATCACTGTATATTTAGGTAGTTAGAATCAACACCACTTTGGTTAACAACAGTATAAAATATCATTTATTGGTAATTAAACATGTTGACTTGACAACAGAGCGTGTGCAGCACGTACAACTTACATTTCGCTATAGAAACGACTAACTCCCCAGTCTCGCGTTGCTTCGCTCAACGCGATCGCTTCTCGCCCTACTCATTCTATTTCCCACTCTCCCTGCCTATACTCCCATGTAGGTAGAGCCTACAACTGCTACTTACAGGCGCTACGTTTGAAGTGTAGCAGTCAACAGGCGTTATACGTCTTATATTTTTTTAAACTTTTCACCGTTGCAAAAAAAAACTATTGCGATTATTCCGTGCCCTTCTATAGGGAATTTTAACGTAGATTCAGAATTTCAAAAATTTAAAAGTTGATTTTGCAGTTTTTTCCAGTTTTTTAAAAAGGAACTGAATGGGGACCCAATGGGGTCTTTACGCGTACTTTGTAGAGGGTTTATTCGGTTCCTTCCACTGATATATATATTCGGTTCGGTTTTGATTCCTCTAGAATCAAACCGAAGGGCCTATGACAAAGCCACCGAACGCGTCCTCGGGTTGCGGATAGAGGGTCCCTGT
>NC_046659.1:29556981-29558151 GCF_010883055.1 Belonocnema kinseyi | reverse complement strand
CCTTATCCTTGCATGCGGGGCTCTACAAGGATGGACGAACCCCTTTCCCTAGCTTCTCGTGGGAACAACAATGACAACACCAAACTTAGTTGTAGTAAGTGCAGTTCAAAACAACAGAACGCGCAGGGCTACCGACAATGGGTCGGCCAACAATGCCGACCCATCTAGAGCTGGGGGAGCCAATGAAAATGGATTCAATGCGATGGATCAGCGGGATCTCGTGAACTTTGGGTGGACGGAGCGACTGAATCACGACTTGCTAGACTGCTACGATGCGAGTGTGGCCCGTGAACGGGGTTACATGGCACGGCTGCATGCTCTGTGGTGCGAGAAACACCCGGAGCTATCGCACTTTTCGCAGCAACGTCTGTGAAACCATGCTGAACTACTCCGTAAAGGGGATATGTAAGCGGGAAGCCTACTCTACCACAGCTAGTACAAGCCGGCAACAAAGAAAGAGAGGCGACACTAAGACCAACCGCGGGCAGGCATCCAATAGATGAAGAGCGATGCTTTACGACCCGGAGAAACATCAACACTAATGTTTCTCTCAAGCCTAAAGATCTGGCTGAAATGGATGACGAGCTTCGTGGACATTTTTCCGGTGAATCCGACCTCTGGGCTATCAATTATTGTGTGTATAATGCAGCAAAAGCTTTGACCAATGCGAACCGTAAAACAAAACCAACGGCTGATCATAAGACCAAAAGACGAATGCATCAACTTGCCATAAAGATAGGCTGGGCAAGATAGTACGCGTCCCGCATTCAATGCGTGATTGACCACATCATATCTGGCAGAAATTTTACCGCCAAGGTTCGAAAGTTCGCACGCGAACTCCGGACCCGTTATCACACACTCAACAAGTCAAATCTGCTGGCCATCAGGCAGCATATTGTTGAGAGAATACGGATACTATCTGACGCTACGAGAAGTCTAGAGCGGAGAAAGAGGTGGATCAGAGAAAATCAACAGTTTCTCTCTGACCCATCTCGACTCTTCCAAGACCCTCCAGTTACTGTCGGACACCCACCCAAACCAGAAGAGGTCGAAGTATTTTGGAGAGAGGTCTACGAAGTTCAGCATAGACTGGACGAAGACTCAGAAAATATAAATTGCTTCAAGGAGTTATGTGTTGCCCTCATAACACCTGATAAAGAATGCCCACCC
>NC_046659.1:29555738-29556881 GCF_010883055.1 Belonocnema kinseyi | reverse complement strand
ATATTTATTTAATTTATATATTTTATACTTGAAGTAACGTAACCTCAAAATACACGCATATAAAGAGGCGCGCGATGTATTCAAATCATAAGAATCGCCAGCCCAGCAGCGAAATCTGGAAATATTAAAATCCCAATCTCTTCATTTTATTTCAAAGCAGATACAGATATAAATAGAACCGCCGAAGTGTTCCGACCGGCAATTGTGCACCTTCTAGTTTTCAAATTCAGAAGAGGAGAAATGGGTTGCGCATGCGACCCAGTCATTTATATCGTCTTCTACTATATTCACACGAACCACGTCTCGTTTCAGATCTGGGGTCAGTGCCAGTATATATATATATATTTATATATAATTACAAAATTTGTCATAAGGCCAACCGCAGGATTTCGCCGGGAGCGGGTGCTAATCTGAAAAATTGCACCCGCTTCCAGCGAAATCGCGGTAAAATTTCAGCCATAACCACGTCTCACAACCGTGAGATAGGTGGTTACAGTCTGTAAATGAATCAATACGACGATCCAGCAAAAGCCTCGTGGACCCCAAGAACACGGAGCGACCCAAGGACAACCGCCTTCTGCATTTTTCCCGCAAGTGTTCTAGCATATTGTTGACACGCAGGGATGTTTTTTAGGCTATTAGCAAGTGAAATCTTGGCACCTCCAAGAGCGCCGATGATAAGGACGATCAGTTTAACAGAATATTTCGGGTACAATCGTTGCAACTCCCTTCTAAGGTCTCGATACCTCTCTTTCTTTTCATTCTCCTTGGCTATGATGTTTTTGTCAGCTGGTGCCGAAAATTCGATAACGAACATGGTTCGCTTCTCGAAGTCAAGAAGAACCATGTTAGGCCTCGAGTGAGCAACAGAAGCAATTGTCGAGAATATAAAGTTCCAGTATATACGGCACTTCCCATTCTCGACAATTGACTCAATTTCCCTAGGAGCATTTAGAGGGGCGATATTAAGGTGAATGCCGTAGGAGTGACAGAGATGGTAATAAAGTACTCTTAGTGCTGCATTGTGCCTTTGAATGTAGTTCGTTCCCGCGTGTGTTGGACAACTAGATAGTATGTGAGCTAAATGCTCGGGGAGTGCATGGCACGCCCTGCAGCTATCATCGGGAATGTCTTGGCTCAAAA
>NC_046659.1:29543362-29555638 GCF_010883055.1 Belonocnema kinseyi | reverse complement strand
TATAATAGTCTTATTTAAATCTTGATCCGCATTTGAAAGAAATTAAAGAAATGGGTGATTTTGGAATTCATCTCGTTGGGATAAAAACTCAATTATTTTATTGAAAAATTAATTAATTTGTTGAAAATGTAACTATTTTGTAAAAAAGTCCTCTTTCCTATCAAAAGTTCAACTACTTTGTTAAAATTTTTATTTCTTTTATTTGAAGGTTCATCTCTATCGTTGAAAATACATTTTTGAAACTGACAATTAATCTATACTATTTTTTGTTTAAAAATCATGTATTTTGTTAACAATTCGTATTTCTTTGTAGAAATTAAATTGCTTTATGAAAAATTTAAACATTTTGATTAAAAATAACATTTTTCGGTTGAATTATCAATTGTAAATATTTTTTGGTTGCAAAGTCGTTTTGTTGTAAATGCAACTATATTGTTGAAAATTAAAATCATAATTTTTGGATGGAAAATTCGATTATTTAGTTAAAGTTAAACTACTTCGTAAAAAAAATACGTTTTTTTAAACAAGGTTTTATAACTATGGTTGAAAGTTTAACTCCTTGATTGAAAACTCATATTTTTCGCTTAAGAAATTCAACTTTTTTTTAGATAATTCTTCCTTTTGACTTTAAGATTAAATAATTTCGTTGAAAATTCATTTATTTTTTTTTAAATTTGTCTTTTTTTGTAGATAATTAATTTTCCTGGTCGAAAATTCATCTGATTGGTTGACAATTCAACAACTTTGTTGAAAATAAATTTTTTCCGTTAAAAATTATTTATCTTTATCTGAAAATGTAACTATTATAGGGCTGATTAAAAATTAATCGTTTATATTGGTTAAGTTTGAAAATCGTTTTTTTTTATAGAACATTAATCTTCTTGGTCAAAAATTCACCTTTTCCCTTGAAAATTTAACAATTTTGTTGAAAATTCGTTTTTTTCCTTGTTCAATTCAATTTTTTATCACAGCTTTTATCTATAAATTGAACTATTCCATTTTTGGTTAAACTTTATCCTGTAAATTGTATTAGCTAGAACACCAATTATTTGTTAGAAAATTAATTTTCTAAAATAGAAAATTAAGTTTTCGATTATGACTTGAAATATTATTTCAGTCTAAAAAATTTTTATTTTTAACCCATTCAATTTGAAATTTTTTAATTAAAAAAAGGAATTTTCGTTAATTTTCAGCAATATTTGACCGCTCATTTAAAACAATCCATTCAAAACAACTGTTAAAAACTATACAGATTTGAACAGAATGGTTCGAAATAGAAAACTTTGAATTGTTAAAGGACCCCGCACTAAATGTATGAGAAAATGGCTTTCGGTGGATTTAGCTGAAACTTTGTAATTTTTAAGGTTATAAGTGCCGCATGAAATATCCGTGAAAAAAAATCCAAAAAAATGAACAGTTTTAGCGCTATGCGGCGCTAAGCGCTCAAGATCAGTGAATAAAATGAACTACAACAGATTTTGTTACGAAAGCTATGTCAAATTAGAAATCTCGGTTCAAATCGTGGTCTGTCATATTTTCGCCTACACCGTTGACTCATATAGCGCGCTTCTCAAAACGATCAGACGATAATCGCCCAAGATTTTAACTTGACAAATTCATCACCTTTTTAAAGGCAGAAATGTTACCCAAAGTAACATTAGTAATTAGTGCTTACATTCCGATAATTACATTGTACTGTTCTCAAGAGTGCCGAACACTAAGCTCTCATGATCAGTAAATAGAACGAATTGCAATAGATTTAGTTACAAAAGCGATGTCAATATAGAAATCACGGTTCAGATCGTGGTCTGTCATATTTTCGCTTACACCGTTGACTCATATAGCGCGCTTCTCAAAAGGATCAAATTCTAAGCGCCCAAGATTTTAACTTGATTAATTAATCACTTCTTTAAAGGCAGAATATAACTCATTGGTTTGGCTAAACATATTACTGACTACTTTCTGATGCGTAATCAGCCACAGGGAGTTTGAGGTAAATTAAAAGAGGGGTTTGACTTTTAGCGCCCTCCATGGTCATCCCGATAAGTAAGTGAAACGAGCGCGAAATTCGAAATGTGTAGTTTATGAGAAACAAAAGAAGGAGCATATTTTATTAGGTCATTCATTAGAAGAATATAAATAAAATAAAAAATAAGTATATTCTTTAAACCATATGTACATTATATACGTATAGTATATAAGAATGAATGAAATTTATGAAAAAATGTCTGAATGAAAGGAATCAAATGAATGGAAATAATTATGGTGGGACTATTATTTCGTTAACAATCTAACAATTTCGAAAAATTATTTCTTTATGGTTGAAAATTCGTCTCAGGTGGTAGAATGTTAACCTTCTTGATGGCTAATTCTTCTTTTTTATTTAAAATTTATTTCTTCGGTTAATAATTTACATATGAGGTTGACAATTCCTTTAAAAAATAAAAAATGTTTGTTGAAATTTCATCTACTCTGTGAAACATCGAGTTTCTATTTAATGGAACAACTTTAAATTGATATTTATATGTTCTACATAAAGTGTTATTTTTTTCGGTGGATATTTATTGTAGGTTAGGTTTATAGTAGATGGAGAATTACTTTAGAAATTCAAATATTTGGTTGACATTTTATGTATTTTGTGAAAAAATTTTGTTTCTCAGTGCGAAAAATTAATCTCTTCGGCGGAAAATAAGTTTTTGTATGAAAATTCATTTTCTTAACCGAAAATTTATTTTTAGAACTGAAAATTTAACTATTCTACCTTTCTAGAAAAAAATGATTGGATCCGATTGGGACTGAATGAAGGTTGAATCGTTCTTAATCGGTGTTAATCGGGACAGAAATTGCATATCGTTCTTAATTATTTTCAATTGGCACAAGCGTTTAAATCGTTCGCAATAGGGTAAGCACGCCTGCGCATTTGAACGAAATTTGTACACGGAGAAAAGTAGATATTAAAAACTTTGATATCTAACCATAATATATAGATATTACGGCATAATATCTAATATCTTCTATTCAGCATACAAAATATTAAAGGGCAATGTCCGTTTATATTGAAAGTATAAGATGTGTGATATTAACAGTTAATATCTAAGATATTAATGAAGCTAAATTTTAACGGAGCAAGGTCGCTGACGTGTGGCGTAGCGACAAAATATTTTAACCCCGCTTTGTCTGCATCTTGAGCTTTCATCATGTGTATTGTGGTTTTTCGGATATCTATTGCACTATAAGTTTTGGTGGAAAATGGAATAAATGTTTTTGGATATGTTATAACTTTCTCAAGAAAATGAGGATTCAGCTACAGGCATTTTTCATATTAGCCTTGAATAGTGTGTTACCTGTTCCACACAAAAATCGCATAATTATGCAAAAAGGCGAATGCTTGAGGATTCGGATGTTAAAAACAGAGGACTACGATATTAACATTCTTTTCATTTTATAGAAAATGGCATGCTTTACATGTAATTTTTGCACAATTAAAAAATATCTCTTGAATATTTTAGATTCTGCCATTTAATATCTTGGATATTGTCAGTTAAAATCTTCTTTTTAATATCTAAGGATGCTCTACTTCAGTATCTAGCATTCTGTACCATAGTTAAATCGCTAAGATATTACCTAGTAATAACTAGATAGTATGTGCTAATATCTATTTTTCTCCGTGTACTTTGAAATTTTCGTAATTAAGGGTAACTGCGAAAAGATTATATTTGTAGATAAATAATAATTATGCATAATAATTAGGATATACGATTTCAAAATTAAAACGATATTGACGAAATTCGCATCGGGTTTGAAATCTATCATATTATTTCGCATTGAAACAATTCATTGGGTAAATTATAATAATATTAACAAAGATATAAACATTTTTTTTGTAAAGGGATTCATAAGATATAGAATATTTGTATTTTTAAAATAGAAAAGTTGATTTAATCAACAGTATTCTTTAACCTGACTGATTAATAATTACACTGTAATTTACATTATGTATTACACGCTATAAATTTTGTACGCTTTCTGCATTATAAGAGTTTTGCACTATTTAAATAAATAGTTGATTATAATATAAGTCAGAAAAATCACTATAAAAATTATTGGCAAATCTGTTGGTGATAGTTCCTTGATCACGAGGGAATTATTTAAAAAATTTAAATAGTTTTCTTTTATCGAGATGTAATTTAAAAACAAAAAGTAAATAACCATTTTCGAATAATTTCCGCGTGATAAAAGTGCTGCCACCAAAATGGCCGTGGCCGACCTGAAAATCACCTCGCCTCCCGATTGCGAACGATAGCCGACCTCAATCGTTCTGAATCTGTCCGAGCCGATTAAGAAACAACATTGGGAACGATTAGATATTACTTTCAATCGCACGCAATCGGATCTAATCATTCGTTTCTAGAAGGGTAATTTTGATTGAAAACAATTTTGTCATACTAATTTTTCAATTTAATTAAATTTTAAATTGAATTAAATTTTTTTCATGTAATTTGTCACGTATAAATATTTCTATAGAAACTTCTTCTTGGTTAAAAATTTATTTTACTTCTTTTTTCACTATTCTAAGGTTTTGAGAAGAACATAATAAAATGAAATAAGATTCGTACGAATATTGAAGTAATTTTATTAGTTCGGTTATAACTTGCAAAAAGCATACGGATATATTGAACATTTGGCGTAATACAAAAATGTATATACAATTTCTGAGCATTATATTTCAAGTCCATCATTATAACGGATTGGATCAAAATGCCATTTACTGGTTCAAACGTGAACAATTTGATTGAGAACTTATTGTTGGATTAAAATTGCATTTTAATCCAACAAACATGAAATTTTTACTAAAAAGAGATGAATTTTGAAAGGTAAAATAAAAATTAGAACACAAAGTATTTAAATTTCAATTAAAAAAAAAAACATTTCAGTTGAACTTTCAGCAGGGAAATATAAATTTTAAACCATTCTTCAATTTTCTATAAAAACCTGTAAGTTTTAAACCAAAAGAATAAGTTCTTAATAAAACTGTTCATTTATGAACCAATAAATTGCATTTACATCCAACAAACATGAAATTTTTATTCAAAAGAGATGAATTTTTAGAGGGGAAATAAAAATTAGACTATACAGTATTTAAATTTCAATAACAAAAACAAATTTCAGTTGAAATTTCAGCAGGGAAATAAAAATCGTAAACCACTAGTAAATTTTCTATATAAAAGCCTGCAAGTTTTGAATAAAAAGGAAAAGTCTTTAATAAAGTTGTTCACTTTTAAACCAGTAAATTGCATTTTAATCCAAACCGTTACAATGATGGACTTGAAATATAATTCTCAGAAATTGTATGTACATTTTTGTATCAGGTTACAGGTTCAATATATCCGTATGCTTTCTGCAAATTGTAACAACTAATACAATTAATTCAATGTTCGTATGAATTTTATTTCATTTTATTATGCATGTATAATGCATGTTTATTTTATTTTATACATTGTATATCAGAAGAGTAATAAATATACCAACATATTAATGTGAATTGATTTTTATTATACTTCACCCACATCTTCTGCAAATCACCACTATATCATAACAATTTAAAATCAATGAATACTTCTCAAGACCTTAGAATAGTGAATGTAGGAGTAAAATAAATTTTTAACCAAGAAGAAGTTATTATCGAAATATTTAGCCGTGACAAATTACGTGAAAAAATTTTTAATTAAATTAAATTAAAAAATTACTCTAAAAAAATATATTTTCTATAAAAATTGGATTAGTTACATTTGCAGATCTAAAAATTATTTTTCGGTTAAGAAAAAGAATTATCATATAAAAAGTTATTTTCCGACAAAGAGATTAATTTTTTGCACCAAGAAACAAAGATTTTTCACAAAATACATGAAACGCCAACCAAATATTCGAATTTCTAAAGAAATCCTCCATCTACTCTAAACCTTACCTACAATAAATGTCCATCGAAAAAAAATAAAATTTTATGTAGAACATATAAATATTGATTTAAAGTTATTCAATTTTCATTCAGGACATTAATTTTCAACGAAAAAAAAACCGTATGTGTCACAAAATACAGGAAATTTCAACAAAAATGTTGAATTTTTAAAAGGAATTGTCAACCTCATATTTAAATTATTAACCGACGAAATGAATTTTAAATAAAAAAGAAGAATTAGTCACCAAAAAGGTTAATAATCTACCGCCTGAGACGAATTTTAAACTAAAAAGAATTTTTTTTAAAATTGTTACATTTTCAACGAAATAATAGTCCCACAATAATTTTTTCCATTCATTTGATCCCTTTTCATTCAGGCATTTTTTCATAAATTTTATTCATTCTTATATACTATACGTATATACTGTACAGATGGTAAAAGATTATACTTATTTTTTATTTCATTTATATTCATCTAATGAATGTTCTAATAAAATATGCTCCTTCTTTTGTTTCTCATAAACTACACATTTCGAATTTCGCGCTCGTTTCACTTACTTCTCTGGATGGCCATGGAGGGCACTAAATGTTAAAACTCTCTTTCAATTTACCTCAAGCCATCTCATATCCATGTGAATATACTATATATATCAGTGGTTCTTTCGGTCCGCCAGGGTTATTATTCCTAACAGTGATACAAAAATATTTGTGCATGCTTGAACTGTGCGGCGCTCATTGGCTCTAGTTCGCGTACGTATTTAAAAATCAAGTACAGACGCGCACCGTAGCCAATAAACATCACTCAAATCCAACCAAGCGCAGGTCAAGGCAGCTCCGTTGGGATCATTAACTTCAAGAAAAGACGTGTAACGTTCCATTACTGTCTAACTCACGGTGATTCACGGATGCATCTGTCGCACGCGTCTAGCTATCAGAGAACGAGCAATCGTGATAATTTTTTCAATATTTTCCAATGCTGTGAAACCCAATGACGCCTCGAGCCACAGGCATATATTAATGAAATCATGTATTGTGTCAATCGAAATCGACAATATCGTTTAGAGATTTTATATTAAGGACACCAATAGCTACTAACACTTTTATATGCACTAATAGGTCCCCGAGATTAATGCTTTTTAAAAGGTCAAAAAAAAGCTTAAAACAATTTTTAACATGGAGGAGCAAAAATAAAACGTTTTTGCGTGATTCTTTTTGTTCGTATGGGGAACCGTTTGCAATTTAAAGCGTTATCAACAAATGATTTTTACATTCTTATCAGAGAATGTGTCTGCCTGTATGTCTGGCTGTATGTATGTCTGTATGTCTGTCTGTGAACACGATAACTTTTGAAAAAATTATTCTATTACATTGGCCTTTGGTACACTCGTTCAGTGTCTTAAACTAAAGGTTAAGTTCGTTAGCCAGCTATTTTTGATGCAAAATCAAAAAGTGGGCACATTTTGAATATTTTTGAGACCACTTTCTCAAAAATTCTCTGTACGGTTATTCATAGTATTCAAAAATTTAAACAATTTATCCTGATGACTTTTTTCATAGTATCAAAAATTACCATAGTTATAGCATTTACAAAATTCGAAAAAAACACGAAAATGAACATTTTAGGCCAAAGAACGCACGATATGAAAAAAAGGCAGAAGAAAAAAATGTTGCGTTTTGAATTCTCTACAAGATTATCATAACAATTTTTTGAATTTTTTTGAAAAATCAAAATTTTACATTTTGACAGCATACAAAATTATGAAAAATCCAAAAATTACATTTTTCGGTCAAACTATGCAAAATACGGTAAAAGATGTAGAGACTAAAATTGTGCACTTGAAAAAGATTTTTAAATTTGTTATCAACTACTTTTTGATAGGATGTATAGTTTTGGCTCTAATCATACAAAACATTATTAACAGTAAAAAAAAAACAAAAATCTGCCCGCTTCGTGGGCACAGTCTAATCACAACTTTTGTCATTTAATTTTTTGTTCGTCTAGTGTGTGCGGTTTCAAAAAATTAAATGAATAATTTGTTATTTTTTCATGTTAATACATTCTCACCAGAGAAGCTATTAGATTTGTGTAAAATTTGACCCCCCCCACCCAGTTTTTGTCAAAAATTCACGTTTTGAGACGCCTTGAATCCGAAAAACAGGTTTTTACGAATGTGTCTGTCTTTATGTCTATCTGTCTATGAGCACGATAACTTTGAACAAAATAATCTGTTAGGTTGGCCTTTGAAACACTCTTTAAGTGTCCTAAGCAAAATGCCAAGTTCGTGGGTCAGCCATTTTTTATAAAAATTCTAAAAGTGAGTGTAGTCTGAAAGTTTTTGAGATCACATTTTTTCATGATTCAAAAATTCTCTGTACAATTGTTCATAGTACTTGCAAAGTAACATGTTAATTTTCGAAAGCCCTACAAGATTATCATAACAACTTTTTGAATTTTTAAAAAAAATTGATAATTCAAATTTTGATCAAACAAAAAGTAATAAAAAATTGTATTTTTTTGTCAAACTATGCAAGGTAGGAAAAAAATTATGAGACAAAGATTATGCACATAAAAGATATATACAAATTTCTTATTAATCACTTTTTTATAGGACACGTAGTTTTTGTTTTATTTATAAAAAAACAGTGAAAATACAAAACTTAAATTTTTCGGCACACGACACAAGCTAAGAAAAAATAAATAGATAACATTTTTTTTACCGAAATTAGAGATTTTTGGTAAAATGACACAAGATATAAGAGAAAGGTTGCTTATCCCAAAAAAATCTAAAATTTGTTTTGAAATAATTTCTTGATAAGACGCGTGGTTTGCGTTTTAATCGTAAAAAATAACATTATAAATAATGAAATTGACTGTTTGGAGAAACGGCACAAGATAAATTAAAATATTCATAAGGGCGTATGTTTCAAATCGCAGCTACAAAATTACCTTCACCTATTTTTTTCATACGACAGGCCGTTTTTTTAACTTTTAGCATACCAAAATTTACCAGTTTTTTTTATTCTCTAACAAGGCTTTTTTCTCATTTATATTTTCAAATTCAAAACATGAAAAATAAACAGAAATTATGATTCAAAGTATTAAAGGTGTACTTTCTGAATCAAGGAATTTGATACGCAACCATTCTTTACAAAATTAAAAACGTAGAAGCTGAATAGTTTTAGGATAATATCTTATAAAATAAATATAATATTTGAAAAAATACTGAAATTTACAATTTTCAATTAGTTTAAAAAAATTTTAATATAACTTTTCCAAAACAAACTTATTTAAACTAACTACTTTCAAAATAAATCAGTTCTAAATTTTGTACAATCATAATTCAATAAATTTAAAAATGAGTGAAATTAATTAGGGAAAAATTACAGAAACTTCAAAAGAATTTGATCAAATGCCTCCAAATTTAGGGTGAGTTTTCAAGATTTTAAGATTAATGAAATAAAAACTTTTAAAAACTAACTTTATCAAATACTCTGAATTGAGTAAATTCAGAAGAATGTACAAAATTTTAGGATAAACTAATAATAATTTAGGGTGAATTTAAAATGAATTGAAAAAAATATTTTCAAATTTTTTTCAACGGGACAATGAAATTTCGTCTATTTTAATACCAATGTAAGTTACGAAATATAATAATATACATTTATGGAAATGATATAAAATTTCAGGGATAAACTCGAGTGCAAAGCACGAGATACGTGATCAGAATGTGTTCGTTAAAGCCGAAGGAGCTTTAGCAAAAGAGAATTCACAATCATTAAATTACTGTTGTCGATATTTTTATCTTTAGTTTTAAATAGTCTGTGCAGAAAAGTTGAGTGCGTAGCGCGAGGTAAATACATTATCGAGGACGAAGCGCGCGATAAATATACTGTCGAGCGTGAAGCGCGAGAACCAACAGTCGCGCGCCCTTAGCGCGCTCACACTAGCGCGACATGAATGTGCTCGCTAGGCGGGCAGATTTTTTAAAACAAAATTGCCATATTTGCACAGGGTTACCTCGAAATCTATAATCTATATATATTAATTGAACTGATTGGTCATCTTAATGATTGAATGCACACTTAATTAACAAAAATATTTAATTCAAGATTTAACCTAATTGTCATTAATTATTTATATATAAATCAATACTTGTTTTCAATGCTTAATCACAGAAAAATATTTTCTCTGAACTGAAAATGCTGAAAATTTGTATGAGAACGATATTCATTATCGAAAATTACTAAATATTGTTGATTAATAAGTCATTATAAAACTTTTTATTAATAATTAATTAATTAAAGTTTGTGTATTAAGCAGCCACGTAGGTGATTGAGAATCATAAGAAATTATAAGAATAAAATATTTTCTATTGCTAACAACAAATATTATGTATGAAATAAAAAATTTGAAAAATATATTGAAATATATATTTAATAATTAAGATTAAATTCACAGATTGCCATTAAATTTTTATCACAGTATTACGCTTAATTTATTTGTTACATGATATTCCAGAGAAAGTATTTTTTTCAAGGAACAGTACCACTTTTCCAATGGTTTAGTTATTTTTGTTAATAAAAAATATTAATTGAGAGTTTCTTAAACATTTGTTTAGAGGAATATTACTATTAACGTGTCTACCACTTGATTTAGGAGGAAACATAATTTATTTTTGTTTGAAAATGTTAACTGTTTTAATTTTTTTGTCATATTTATTGGAGAATAAGAACAGCCAAATGTATGAGAAATAATTGACTATCTCATTTCGAATTTTGAGACGACGAGACAATTGGGTATAAAACCAGTACTGTTATTGTTAATATAAACTTATTTCCGGATGAATATTGGATTGAATCTTGAACTCAATATTTTTATTTTTCAATATAATGGGATTAATTATGATCCTGAACGACTTTTTTTTAATCTTCGCTTAATAAAGATATAAAAAGATAATAAAAATAAATATAAATAAGTAAAAAAATAAAAAGATAATAAAAAGATAATAGGTTGCCTCGCGCTTCGCGCTTGGATATTTATTCTTTCCATCTGGAATGCTTGAAAAAAACTTAATCAAAAAGATCTCTTGCAGATCTCAGTATTTATATGCGTCTTCATATTCTGAAATGTCTATTTAATTAAGTATAGTCAAAGATTAAGTTTCTCAAAGCTCTGTAGGCTTTGAGGTACACATTCTCACCGAGAAACTCGCGCTACGCACTCGATTTCTGACAGATATTTGTAAACAGGTTTTGTTGGACTTTTTTTCTCGTAACTTTCGTCGTTTTTCCACACATTTTTCTTTATTTTATTTTTTTCAATGTTATTTTTCACGAATAAAACAAAAAGTACGCATCCTATCAAGAAGTGATTCTTAACGAAATTGTAGATCTTTTCGGGATCACCATTTTTGTTAATTCATCTTTTTTCGTATCCCACATAGTTTGCCCACAAAATGGAACTTTTTATTTTCCATTATTTTTTGTGCAATCAAAATTTGAATTTTCGATTTTTGAAGAAAATCCAAAAATTGGTTATGATAATCTTATAGGGCTTTCAAAAAGAAATTTTTTTCTTCACGTGACTTTTTTTCATATCGTGCGTTTTTCGGCTTCAAATTTTGATTTTGGTTTAATTAATAATTTTTTGAAAACGCTATAACTCTGAGAATTTTCTTGTTATCGAAAAAAGTCATGAAAATAAATTGTTTTTTCTTTTTAATACTATAAATATCCTAACATAGAATTTTCACATTTACAAAAAAGTAGTCTAAACAATTTTCAAAATGCGCTCACTTTTTGAATTTTTATCAATAATGGCTGGTTCACGAACTCGTCCTTTCTTTTAGGACCTAAAAAAAGCATGCCAAAGATGAATTTGATTCGTTTATTTTTTCGAGTGTCATCGTGTTTTCGGACGAACGGCCGGGCGGACAGGCAGACAGACGCCATCGTGAAAACCTGATTTTCGGATTCAGAGGGTCTTAAAGCGTGAAGATCCGTTGAAAAAGTGTCCGACAATTCTAATACTTTCTCAATCATAAATGATGAGAATGTAAAAAGGGATCAATTTTGTTGCGGAGCATTTTGCTCTAATGATCATTGGACTCAAGATCATAACGATCTGTCCATTCGAGGTATGTTAAGCTGGTACAACACTATCAAGGTATAGGGATGTAAACTAGTTCATAATTTAGGGCTAATTAAGGCCCGTAGTCCCAAATTGAGCCGCCGCATGGAAGAACGGGATATAAAATATTTTTCGAGGAGTGGGAGGGCCCTTGTAGGTTTATGAAGACATTGTTGAATTTATATTTTTT
>NC_046659.1:29531635-29543262 GCF_010883055.1 Belonocnema kinseyi | reverse complement strand
AAAAATATAAATTCAACAATGTCTTCATAAACCTACAAGGGCCCTCCCACTCCTCGAAAAATATTTTATATCCCGTTCTTCCATGCGGCGGCTCAATTTTGGGCTTTTTATTTTTTGTAACAAATAGTGTTTGCGCTAGCTTAACGTTAAGCTGGCCGAATATTGCTGTAAAACGTACTAAAAATGATTGCACGGAACATTCACCTTAAATAATATTTTAGGGCTCATTTAGGACTCTGGGAATATGATAATGAAAGATTTAAAAAAATTGCTAAAACAATTCTAGTAAAAATAAAATAAACAAATTTCTTTCTTTACCCTGTGTCAAGGCTCACCTAGGGCTCCATAAATATGATATTTAAATTGAACAAAAAATTGTTTAAACAATTATTGTTTAAACAAATTTCCCAAAAAATGTCTTTTCTTTTCTTTTGCATAATTTCAGGCTCATTTAAGGCTCCTGAAAAATCATCGACCGAAGGTCGCGCGATATTTTCTTTGCCCTTCTTTATTTGTTATATATGGTGTTGTGCCACCTTAACGTAATAGAAAATAATGAAGAAAACCATAAAACCCATTTTCACTCCTCGCATAATTTAGGGCTCATTGAGGACTAATTTGGGCCCGTGGTCGCAAATTTTGGGCTCTATTATTTTTTAAGAAAAATAGTGTTTGAAATAGCTTAACAATAAGTTGGTTCAAGATTGCTGTAAAACGTAATAAAAATGATTTTACTGAAAATTCAACTCAAATAATAATTTTGGGCTGATTTAGGGCTCTGGGAATATAATAATAAAATATTCAAAAAAATTGTTTGAACAATTATTGTTTAAACAAATTTACCAAAAAAATTTTCTTTTCTTTTCTCTTGCGTAATTTGTGCTTAAACAAATTTGCAAAAAAATTTCTTTTCTTTTCTCTGGAAAATTCAACTTAAAGAATAATTTAGGGCTCATTTAGGACTCTGGGAATATGATAACGAAATATTTTAAAAAAATTCTTTAAACAATTTTTTTTTCATTTTTTATAATCATATTCCCAAAGCCCTAAATGAGCCCTAAACTATTCTATAACGTGAATTTTCATTAAAATGACTTTTATACATTTTACAGCAATCTTGAACCAACTTATTGTTAAGCTATTGCAAACGCTATTTTTTACAAAAAATACTAGAGCCAAAAATTTGGGACTACGGGCCCAAATTACTCCCCAATGAGCCCTAAATTATGCGAGGAGTAAAAATGGGTTTTATGGTTTTCTTCATGTATATTGTATAACGTGAAGGTGGCAAAAAACGATATATAACAAGAAAAAGGGCAAAAGAAACATCGCGCGACCTTCGGTCGATCATTTTTCAGGAGCCTTAAATGTGCCTGAAATTATACAAGAGAAAAGAAAAGAACAATTTTTATTGACAATTTGTTTAAACAATTTGTTTTTTAATTCAGATATAATATTTATGGGGCCCTAAGTGAGCCTTAACATGGGGTAAAGGAAGAAATTTGTTCACTTCATTTTTACTAGACTTGTTTAAACAAATATTTTTCATTATCATATTTCCAGAGCCCTAAATGAACTATAAATTATTCTATAAGGTAAATTTCCTGTAAAATCTATTTTAGTACGAATTACAGCAATGATCGGCCAGCTAAACGTTAAGCTAGCGCAATCACCATTTTTTTACAAAAAATTAAAGAGCCCAAAATTTAGGACCACGGGCCCAAATTGTGTTGTGCCAGCTTAACATACCTGTCCATTCGAATCGATTGATCTTATTTTTTGGTTCATTTGTCAGAGTAAACAAAATAGCCGTCAATTCTTGGCACTGGTATCATAACGAAATAACCTAAAAATGGTCTCTAACCGCGTGCAAGACCCAACTACACTTAACAGATGATATTTTCTAATATGCAATTTTTTTTTATCATTTCAAGTACATTGCACGATTAGAAACCATAAAAATCTTGCATATGAGCTAAAGTACTCTAAGAACGCCAGCCATCTTGGTTTGAGTTCACACAAGATCCCGAATCAGATCATTATGATCTCAAAAGTCGATCATTTACTCCGGCCGATCAAAATGCTCTCGAATTCGATATCAATTTTGTTGCATGTCAAAATGATATAGATTTCGGTACCACTTTGAACAGTTTTATTTGCTGTGAATGTATATTGAAATCTTCAAAAGTCGTTTCAAATATTTAACGACAAAGAAAGTTAAAGAAAGTAATTATTCAATTAAGAATTTGTATTCCTATGAATACGCGATTTTTCCTCCGTCTAAAAATCCCCAAACGGGAACAGAAAAAGTTTACCAAAAAGTTTACTGAAAACCAAGTTAAATCTACCGATCTTCCTAGTACGTATATGGACAACACGACAGTTCAGTAAACGTTACAATTATAGGCAAATAAGTATGACTATCATTGATGGTTACTAGTACCGATTCTCAAGTGGTGCTGACCTGCGGATCAGTAGATTTTACCGATCTAATCGCTCTCTGTACAGCTCCTGGATGCTGCAATTACGAGTTATCATGTCACTTTAACGAATAATGTAAAGAGATCTAAATTATGTTATCGACGTAGACTACAGTTAAGAGAGCACTATAAATAGTAAAAAAGTATTACTAAAAAATAATTAATAAATAAGCGCACAGTTATTTCTTATAAATACATGAAGATATACTTATAATTAATCGGTATTTGTAAGTAATAATGTTTAATAATACAATTAAATTTCGCACCAATGGGGGGGGGGGGGGGGGGGGGGGGTTCGAACGCATAAACCTAAGCACGCAAGTCAATAGTCTTAACCACTACACTATTACACGAGTTACGATCTGTAAAATAATTTTGAAATGCATTTGTAACTGAGAGTGGTGAACTCGGGAACGACTTCTGAATACGCGAAAATGCCATCGCGGCACCCAATGAAAGTTCTAGCATTTACCTCATATCCATACGTCAACTGAAACAGTCATGGAACAAAAACACGTCTTGCTCTAATAAACTCTCAAGTGTACGCGGTCTGTGAATAAGTTGAGCCATCCAAAATCGTATTATTTTTATAAAACCCCTTCCTTGCAAAGTGGGAACATGGAGTAATGTGACGACTATTACAGAAATGTCAAAAAGGAATGTTTTTCTGGTGATGCAATCCATTCATTGTCAATTGCGTCGTGAATTCACCCAGTGCTCTGCGCGGATAGCTTGCGTTGCGACTTTAGGGGCGAGTCAACTAAACCGATCGGATCGGTAGAATGTACTGAGTCGGGGAACCAGGGACCCCCCCCCCCCATAATCGGTTTAGGTCAGTTAGAGGAGCGGGGAGGTCGTGGCTTCGACTGCCGTCGGAGGCTGGGTTTCGCCTAGGGGGTTGTCTTCCTTGAGTTGGTTCCGGGGAACGAGAGCAGGAGCGGAGCCACGGGTAGGCCGGCCAGGAGCACCTGACGCCGACGTACCCTACACTCAAAGGGCGGCCAGAGGGGCCCCGTCGGAGGCTGGATTTCGCCTAGGGGGTTGTCTTCCTTGAGTTGGTTCCGGGGAACGAGAGCAGGAGCGGAGCAACGGTTAGGCCGGTCAGGAGCACCTGACGCCGACGTACCCTACACTTAAAGTTAAAGTTATCCGATATAAATTCAACCACAACAACAACAATGCCGATGACGACGACGCCGGATAGATAGGCAGACACCGACGTAAAAACTGCTTCTTCTAACTCAGGGGGCCTCAAAACGTGGACATTTGATTAAATTCGCGATAGTCATTTTTCGCATAAAACTAATACCTTCTGAGTATGAATGAGAATGTAAAAAGAGGATTTTTGACGTTTTTATATTTTCAAATATCGACAATCAAACTTGTAATTTTGAACATTTTAGGTGAGGGTAGAGTAAGGGTGGTTTTTTAGAGGACTTGTCAAACATTCTCACTGACTCCATCATTCGTAGGATAAAAGAAGCGGATTTTTTATGTTTGTATATTTTCAAATATCGACAATCAATTTTGTCACTCTTGACATTTCAGGTGTGGCTATAGTAATAGTGGTTTTTAGGGGTCTTTCTAAACCTTCCCACCCACTCCGTCATTCGTGGGGTTAGAAAATAGGATTTCGGAGGTTTTCATTTGGTTAAATATCGACAATCAAACTTTTACAAAGTAGGTTGGAATAATAGGTGATGTGTAAGGGCAGGTAACTGTTTAAAAACATTTATATTCGACAATTCTTGCGACCGAATATTGTTTTTTAGCCTTCTAATTAATTTAAGGAAAACAAAAATTAGAAAAACAATTTTTTTTATTCCATTCATATGAACGTTTATTACTGAATTACATGAAAAATTAAACCAATTTGTTTCTAGAGAATAAATCTTCTTCATTGAAGAATAATCACTTGGTTTGTAAATGTAATTGTTTTGTTGCAAAATTTGCTTTTGTCGGATTAAAATTAACTTTTTTGTTTGTTATTCATATTTTTGGTTCAAAATTAAACTAATTTGGTAAAATGTTAAGATGTTTGTTCAGAAGTGAAGGATATATTATTTAAAAATGAAAGTATTTAATAGAGAATTAATACATTTTTTTAAGGATGGACGTTCTTCATTATTTTATGTCAGTACAAAGATACTGGTAACTTGGAATAAAATCTTTAAAAAAAATATTGTAGAATTTTCCAGGCCAGCGTCGTAGTCAGGATTTTTTTCGGGAGGCCCCTGGCGGACTGAAGGAACCGAATGGTTTTACATATCAAAGACGGCGAACGTTATTTACCTGGGTGGGACTGCATTTCACAGTTTGAATAATTGACATAACCTCTTATAAAGATGTTCAATCGATTTGATTTTAATGTTAAGAGTAAAAATGTTAAGAACAAGTGTAAGAAACCATTTTAGGAGGGGAAAGCGTGGGAAAATATTAATTTCGAGTGCGACCGATTACTTACACTCGTGTTCCACATGCTCGAAAATGTTGCGGATTAAGAAGGACATTAAACACGTATATTATTATTTTTAAAATAACTTCTTTGAAATGTAATAAATAACGACGAATACTGAATTAATTGCTCAATATTAGTTATTTCTATAAGGCAATTGGGTATTTCTAGAGTAAAGTATTCGAAAATCCCTCCTATATAGTCACGTTATCAAATGTAAAATACATTTGTATTTAATACTATGTAATATACGTGATGTATTATACGTACGCATCTCTCGACGGCACTCTTGAGAGTTTTGCGTTGCGATTTGCAAGGCTTCGAGGTTCACCCTGTTTCCTTTTTCTTCGCGCAAGCAGAGTCGAGTACCACAGCTGGCCACAAGTTTCTGAACTATCCCTGGTCTATATTACAGTTCCTCTTGTTCTTGAGCTATATTACTCCTTTATATCACTATTTTCTTCGATATTATAATTATATTAATATTAAATAGCTGTAAATGATTGCGCTGGATTTTTGAAGCGTTTAAAGTTGAATTTATCTATTAAACCAAAAAATTTAAATAGCTTATAAGTTGTAATTGTTTTATTTTAAATGATTCTCACATATAAATTTTCTAATTTTAAAAGGCTCTTAAAATTGTTTGGGTTTAATAGTTGAATTCAACTTCAAACGCTTAAAACTCTAGCAGAATGAGTTACATCTATTTAATATTAATGTTAATATAATATTATTATAATTATAATAGCATATGTAGTTAATTATACATTATATTAATTTTATTATAATGTAATGAAATATAAGTATAAAATATATCTGGTGTAATTGTATTAATCACGAAATTAATATTCTAATATTGCATATGGAAGAATTAATCGTGCGAAACATTCAAATCAGTAAAATCGCCAATTTCTTGCATTTCTTTAAAATGCGGAATAGTTGCTAGAATATTAATATTTATACCATTCTGTGTAAAATTGAAATTATCTTTCAATTTGAAATTGTTTCTATTGGATCGAAATTCTTTTAGTTTGAATTATATGTTGTTTTTTAAAGGAAAAAATATCACAGGTATGTAACCGATTCACGGAGAAAACGATGTCGTATGAATTGAAATATATACTGTAATTCCTGCGCTATATATCGCAATTATCGCATTATAATAATGTAAAATCGTGATATCGTACATTGCAAGATTTTCCATTATATTATATATTCGAGGGTTCTAGTAGTGGCCAAGCAATGTTAATGCATTATAATATCGTACAAAGCTCTGGAACCTGCTTGTACGTTATCAAATTGCGCGTCATTTCAATATAGAGGTTTTGCGAAGTTATTGTGCGATATCTTTTTCTCCGTGTGTCACGGAAAAAAAGTTTTGACAATGTTGTGAATATTTGAATTTTTAAAACTGATAAAATGATAACGTGAGTTATCAAAAAATTGTCCGATTATTTCTTTAGTGTGTGATATTGTTTGAACTAAAAAAAGAGGTAAATATTTGTATTATAAATTTATCTGCGTTACAGCATTTTGAACTTGAAACCGGTTCGAATTACGCAAAAATTTTAACATAACAAAAAATATTTATTTTTTCGTGGACCGCGATTTTTCTTTCCCTATATTTGTCCCTGCTTGATGAAAACAAAACACAATCGTCCATCATATGTCTACATATGTAATAATAACATGTAACATGTAATAATAGTTAAATGATTTAAATTTTAAAAACTTAACCAATTCTCAAAAAAGAATATATTTTTATCAAGATTTTTCATTATATTTACAAACTAAATAATTACTACATCTGTTTTGGGTTACAAAAAATAATATTTGTAAGATTTCTTCAAAATTATCCGCTTTTACAGTTGTATTGTTGTTTAGTTTTAGTTTTGTTTTATATAAAAATGTACCATTCACTCTGCATACAATCAAAAATTAAAAAAATTTCGCGTCATCTGTTATGACCAATTACTCACCAATAAGGGTATAAAACTTTAATTGACACATCTCTAACCAACCTTGAACTTACATTTAGGTGATATATTTAAGCGGTATTTTAAAATATACAGATTAAATTTTTTTCTGCGTCACCTGCGATTATCGATATAGGACCGCCGAAGTTTTCCGACCGGCAATGGTGTATCTACGAGTTTTCAGATTCAGAAAAGGAGAAATCGGTTGCGCGCGCAACCCAGTCATATGTCATCGTCTGCTACTCTCTTCACACGGACATAGACCTGTCATAGTATTGGAGTGAAGTTGGTTTCCGTGGAAACGATCTTTTGCACACCTTCATGCCCCCACTCTTTAGCCCAGGCATCCGTTTTCGCGCACGAACACCGTGTGCAACTATCAATCCAGTGTCCCGCTCGAAATTAGGTGTCTGCTCCAATATCCTCCTGTTCTATTTTCGCGTATGTTCATTTTCGATAAAAAATGGATTCAGAAAAAAAAGAGGACTTCTGTAAAAATAAAGTTTCAGTGCAAATTCTCCAACGACGTATACACTACATTTCTACGAAATCACACCAGGGAGATCCATGCTCCAATAGGTCCAGAGAAAACAGAATTGAAATTATGTTTAATGTACAAAAATGCAATTGTCTAAATTAAAATTAACTGCTTTTATTGAAAATTCATCTGTTCTGAAGAAAATTTGTACCTTTTTCATCATTTTAGCTCGAAATGAATTTGTTTTCGTCGAACATTTAACTATTCTGTTGAATATCCGTTTCTTTTTATGTTAAAAATTAATTTGTTCAACCGACTATTTATTCCATTTTTTACTTATTTTTACTTACTTTCTTGAGGAATCACTATTTTTGTTAAAAACTCATTTCATTCGTTGAAAATTTTATTATTTCTTTTTTTTGTCGTTAAATTTGTCTTTTATAGTTGAAAATTCGTGTGTTCTTTTAAATATTTGTATTTTCATATGTCATTTTCATACTTTTTTGTTGTTGTTAAAATTCAACTGCTTAGAAAATGGTTGAAAATTAAACTATTTTGTTAAAATGAGACTTGATGTTATTATGATCTTTATTAATAACTAACAACTTATCAGTACTACCATGAGTTTGACATCATATAAGAGGAAAAAATTATAACTTTTCAATTAAATGTGACCAAAATAAAAATAAAAATCTGATAGAAGCGAAATTTTTATGTTTATAACCTTCCTCAAGACAACAAAATAATGGCTCGAGCCAAAGATATTATAAACGTGGATGCGGTGCGGGCTTAGTTACCCGCAATAAATATAGACATCGCGTCCGGCGAAAATTGTCAGTTCCCCTCTACCAACCGCTCCCCGGCTATAGCACCCATCGACAACAGCCACTTGGAGCGCTGTAAGCAACTCTCAGTAGGCCCCTAGAGGCACACTAATGTTTACTTAGCTCGGACAAGAACCATTTGGATTGAAAGTAAATTTAGTAAATTGCCAATTAAAACATTTTTACATTTATAAGTTATAACTTTGCAAAACATAGTTATTTTAATAAATACCACAAATAAAAGTCAATGAATAATTTATATTACAGTTTCATATATTTCCCACTATTTCTAGAATTATTACTTATAATTTTCATTCCATAAATTGTCTATATATAGTTCTTTAATATTATTTTTTTTATTTTTATTTTTGTGGTCTGCAATTTCCTATGGATTTTTTTACTTTTATAAAAATATAATTATAATTGCAAGTGATTTGAAAATTGTTCTTTCGGTTTTTAGATGTTAAGACGGTACTTGCAAGCCAGATTACGTTTCGCATTGGCAAACAAAATTAGACGAACAGAATTTCACTGTCATATTCATAAAAAATATCATGTTCCATAAAATATATTTTCAAATAAACTTTAAATTATTACAATTACTACAACTTAATCGAAATATATATATATAATACAAATTATTTTTTAAGTTTTTCAGAACTTTTAAATATATTTATAATGATTCCCATTTTGTCGTAAAATCTATGTAAAATTCTGCAAAGAAATGGCTCAAAATCTTCCAGTTTTTTTACAATCTTATCAATCTTTTTAAATGTTTGAAATATTTTCGACACTGTAAACTTCCCGAAATTATAAAATTTTGAAACCTGAAAATCCCGAATTTAAAAATTCTAGAATAATGAAATTCTGGACAGTTTACAATATTATCGAATTTGAAAATTCACGAATAATAAAACTCCAGGCTGAAGGCTGTCTAATGATAAAATATACAAACTAGAAAATTCCAGAATTGCAGAAATTGAGAAAACAGTTTTGTGGTCAATATTATTTATTTATTACAAATACAATAATCAAATATTTTTATCATAGAAATTTTGCTTAATGTTTAATTTTGAAAAATTATTGTTTAAATTTAAAACAACAATAATTGTGTAAAAATGTGATACAAACATAAATTTAAAAAGACGTGAGCATCAATTGAATTAAACTTTACAGGATTCAATTCAGACCAATTTAACGCGACTTTTATTTTCATTTTTTTAAATAATAATTTTATTTTTGCGAGAGTTTTCTGTAATATACAAAAATACAATGCACATTTTCAAACATCCGAACTAGAAAATTCATGAATTTAAACAATTCAAAAAATTGTTTATTAAATATTATTTATTTATTGAAAATACAATAATCGAATATATATTTCTGTATGAAAAATTTTGTTTAAAAATGTGCATAGTATTTGAAAAAAATATTAAAAAGTTCTGAAAAATCGAATTTTTTTTTAAATAAAAAATAAATCTTGATATAAATCGCTGTTGAATTGAATCCTGCAAAGTTTGTTTCATAAATGTTCTTATGTAGGTACGAAGAAAATTTAGGCAGACAATTTTTTTCTTTCAAAGCGCACGTGTTTTTAAATGTATTTTTAAATACAATTTTAATAAAGTTATTATTCAGGTGCCGGAGATTTTATTTTTTGGGATTTTTCATTCATCCCTTTCGGAATTTTTGTCAGTGGTCCAATATTTTTATACCTCTTCTTAAATTTATGTAATTTAAAAAAATATAAAGTCAACGTTTGAAAACATTTCAAAATCATCAAAAGTATCTATTCTCTTTTGAATTATTTCAAATCTTTTAAAATCATTTTAAAAAATTTTCGGAACTTTTAAATGTCTTTTAGACTGATTCCCATTTTTCCTAACATCTTTGTAAAATCCTGCAGACAAAATTGTTTTAAGAGCTTCCAGATTTTTTCTAATATTGTAAATCTTTTGAAATGTTTTGAAATATTTTTAAACATTCTCTTTGAGTTATGTACTTTTTCAAAATAAAAAATCATTTTAAATCTACCAAGAAATTTTTATTGTTTTCCTAGTATTTCAAAATTCTTGACGAGCTCCAAATTTTGTTCTTTTCTTTGTAACATTCAGAAACCTCCAGCTTATTTGATTTTTTTCTAAATTAATGCTTATTTAACTGTTCTTTAAGAATCAAAATGAAATACTTTAACCTTCGAAATACAAATAAAAAAATTAAACAATTATAATCGTAACATTTCAAGTTTAAATTTGTCGCTCTGAAATTGTGACAATTCATTTTCAAATTGTTTACTATTGAAAATGGTTTTTTCTTTATATCTAAACCAAATAGATTAAAAATGGAGTATTTTATACTGAAATAATACTTCAAAAAGATTTTGAAATTGAATAAAGGCGTTCATTTAAGAAGCTATTAATTCTAACTTTACACTTGTGTCACGACTAAGGCTTTGCAATTAAATTAGTTCAAATTTTAACGTTAAAATATGTAAATTATATCATTTTGAACAGATCTAGAATCACTTTATAAAATCAATCACTGTTTAGTTTTTAATACTCGAACTGTAGTTCAATTTTCAAATTTACTTTCATTTTCTGATTTGTCCCGGTCGCGAATATAGCTCAATCCTTAGAACAACTTTCATTTTTTTGAAATAGTAATTTTTCGGTTCTAACTTAAGGGACAATCATTTTATTCTTTGAAAGATTTTTTACAAATCTTGTTGATAATTTTTACTTTCTCATCCAAAATGAGAAGGTATTAGTTTCTTTTATGAAAAATGACTTTTTCGGATTTTATCAAATATCGAAAATAAATGAAATGTCAACCAAATATGTGAATTTCTAAATAAATTTTCCATCTGCTATAAACCTAACCTACAATAAATGTCCAACGAAAAAAATATAACTTTATGTAGAACATATAAATATCGATTTAAAGTTATTTAATTTTCACTAAGGATATTAACTTTCAATCAAAGAGATTAATTTTCCACCAAAAAGCAAACCAGATGTTGCACAAAGTAGATGAAATTTCAACGAAAAGTTTCAATTTTTAAAGGAATTGTCAACCTCATATGTAAATTATTAACCGAAGAAATGAATTTTTAATAAGAAAGAAGAATTAGTCATCAAGAAGTTTAACATTCTACCGCCTGAGACGACTTTTCAACCATAAGGAATTTTTTTTTATTTTTACATTTTCAATGAAATAATAGTCCCATCATAATTATTTTCATTCATTTCATTGCTTTCATTGAGGCATTTTTTTATCAATTTCATTCATTCTTACATACTATACGTATACTGCACATATGGTAAAAGAATATACTTACTTTTTATTTTATTTATATTCTTTTAATGAATATTCTAATAAAATATGCTCCTTCTTTTCTTTCTCATAAACTACACA
>NC_046659.1:29477982-29531535 GCF_010883055.1 Belonocnema kinseyi | reverse complement strand
TTGCAATGCTCAACGTGAAACTCTCAGGACTAAACGTGGCAATGCTTGATTTGGGTATTGCAGCAAAATAGCGCTTTTTGGTTGCCGAGAGAACTCGCAACGATTCTGGACGCTACTCGAATCCTCTGCATTGAAGAAGCTCGCCGCGAGCTTTGCGAGCCTTGTTGAGAACAGTTACATAGCCAGGGGCGAAGCTTGGGCCCCCGAAACTTAGTTTTTTGATTATTCAATTCCCTTTCCACTCACTCTTTGTCTATACATAAATCTGAAGCCCCCTTCAGAAAAAAATCGAAGCCCCTCCCGAAAAAGACCCTGGCTACGCCGCTGGCCGAGAAAATCCTACAATAATTTTTTTAAACATTTTATTCCAAGTTACCAGTATCTTTGTACTGACATGAAATACTGAAGAACGTCCATCATTAAAAAATGTTTAATAATTTTATATTAAATACTTTCATTTTTAAATAATGTATCCTTCACTTCTGAACAAACATTTCAACTTTCTACCAAATTAGTTTAATTTTAAACCAAAAATATGAATTACAAACAAAAAAGTTAATAAAAATCCCAATAGTTAAATTTTAAACTAAAATAATCAAATTACCACACAAAATAGAGTAGGTAAATTTGCGCTTCAAGATTTAATTTTAATCCGACAAAAGCGAATTTTGCAACAATTTATTTTCTAGAAACAAATTAGTTTAATTTTTCATGTAATTCAGTTATGAACGTTGATATGAATGGAATAAAAAAAATTATTTTTCTAATTTTTGTTTTCCTTAAATCAATTAGAAGGCCAAAAAATAATATTCTGTCAGCTACACATCACCCATTATTCAAACCTACCTTGTAAAAGTTGGATTGTCGATATTTAACAAAATGAAAACGTCCGAAATCCTCTTTTCTAACCCCATGAATGATGGAGTCGGTAGGAATGTTTAGAAAGACCCCCTAAAAACCACCATTACTATATCCACGCCCGAAATGTCAAGAATGACAAGTTTGATTGTCGATATTTGAAAATACACAAACATCAAAAATCCGCTTTTTTATCCTACGAATTATGGAGTCAGTGAGAATGTTTGTCAAGACCCCTAAAGAACTACCCTTACTGTACCCACACCTACAATGTTTAAAATTACAAGTTTTATTGTCGATATTTGAAAATATAAAAACGTCACAAATCCTCTTTTTACATTCTCATTCATACTGAGAAGGTATTAGTTTTATGTGAAAAATGACTTGCGCGAATTTAATTAAATTCCTACGTTTTGTGAGCACCTGAGTCAGAAGAACCAATTTTTACGTCAGTGTCTGCCTGTCTGTTCGGCGCCGTCGTCATCGGCGTTGTTGTTGTGGTTAGGATTGACTTTATACCGGATAACTATTCGAAACAATAGTATAATTGGATTGTTCTTTGGCATACAGTTAGAGGGACCAAAAAGAAAGATCGAGTTCTTTGACCAGCCATTTCTGATACAAATTTAAAAAGTTAAAGTTTTTTCAAAATTTTTGAGGCCACTTTTTTCAAAAATTCAAAACTCTGTCGACTCTCATTTATAGCACACAAAAATATGCACAATTTATCCGAATGACTTGTTTGGATAAAATCAAAATTACAAAAGTTATAGGATTTTCAAAATCCAAAAAACCAAACGAAAATGGACATTTAAAGTCAAAAAAAGCGCGATATGATAAAAAGTGAAGAAGAGAAAAACGTTATTTTTTCGAGGCCCTATATTATTCTTTTATTAGCTTTTTGAATTTTTTTTACAAATATCAAAAATTTAAATGTTGATCACAAAAAAAAATGAATTGCATTCTCATCCATAATGATAAAGTATTAGTTTCATGTGAAAAATTACTTTCGAGAATTTCATCAGAGTCAGAAAAACAAGTTTTTACGTCGCTGTCTGTCCGGCGTCGTCCTTGTTGTTGTTGATTAAATTTTAGATAACAACTAAATAAGTTAAAAAAAGCAAAATACGAAAAGAGATAGATCGACAAAAATTGTGCAAATAAAAGAGATCTACAAATTTGGCATGAATTACTTTTTTTATAGGATGAGTAGTTTTTGTTTCCTTGATGAAAAACAAAATTGAAAATCAACAAATTAAATTGTGTACGAACGATAAAAGCTACGAAAATAAATAAGACAACATTCATTCAACCAAGAAGGATTTACACATTTTTAACGAATATTTTTATTTTTTTGATATGAAGCGGAATTTTTCTTTAATCGTAAAAAACAAGATTAAAAATAAAAAAATCTATATAAAAACAAGGCAATAAGAATTAGTATGTTTTAATTTCCATGCATATTATGAATTGTAATAATGTAAATTTATTGGAATGTTACATGTTTCAACTCAGCTAAGAATATAAATGAATGCAAAATAAGAAACGAATATTGGAGTAATCACGAGAAATACAATTTGTATTTTATTTTTGAATATCTTAGTGAGAAATCCCAGGCAGAGTTAAATACAAAAGTATTATATTTAATATAAAAGTGTTGAATATAATGTAGAAAAGTTGTTTATTTTGTCAAAGTAGGGTTGTATTTAAAATAAATTAGACCCTCCTTTAAAGCTCAAACTACTACTGTAGGGCTTGTGGCATAAAATCAGGTTCTCTATAATCGCACACCAATGTGGATAAATAAAAATAAGTTTGGTTATTCATCAGAAAAAATAAAATAATAACTGTGATATAAATATCAAGGATATTCACAGTTCTTTTTTAGACACATTATTAATAGAAATTTTTTATAATGAGGCTAAAGCATAGTGCACTGAAAAATTCGCAAGTATAAAGAACCGAAACCTGAGATCGCACGCACGCACTGAGTATTTACCAAACGCCTAACGCCCGCGCCCTAACCGATTCAGCTAACGGAACGCGTCAGGATGCCTTCGATAAAAATCATTAGCCTTGTCCAATAGTTCAAAGTCCAAAATCTTTTTAAATTCAAGACAATTAATTGAACTTTTACTTTTTTTTAACTTTCTGTGTCGTTAAATATTTGAAACGACTTTTGAAGAGTTTAATATACATTCACAGCAAATAAAACATTTCAAAATGGTACCGAAATCAATATCATTTTGATATGTAACAAAAATGATATGCGTCTTGTGTCTTGCACGCGGTTAGATATCATTTTTAGGTTATTTCGTTATGATACCAGTACCAAGAATTGGCGGCTATTTTGTTTACTCTGACAAATGAACCAAAAAATAAGATCAAATTGTTCCGAATGGACAGGTATGTTAAGCTGCCACAACACTTGATAGCTATCAAGGTATAGAGATGTAACCTATTTTATAATTTAGGGCTAATTTGGGCCAGTGGTTCCAAGTTTTGGACAATTTTATTTTTGGTAATCAAATAGTCATTGCGCTAGCTTAACGTTTTAAATTTAGGCCTTTGTTAAAACAAAGAAAAATACGAAAAGAGATAGATCGACAAAAATTGTGCAACTAAAAGAGATCTACAAATTTGGCATGAATTACTTTTTTTTAGGATGAGTACTTTTTTTTCTTGATGAGAAAGAAAATTAAAAATCAAAAAATTAAATTGTGCTCAAACGATACAAGCTACGATAATAAATGAGACAACATTTATTTAACGAATGAGGCGGAATTTTTGTTTAATTAGAAGTTCATACGCGCGCTTCGCGCGCGACCCACTGCGTTGCTGGCAATTATTTTATTTGTAAATGAAGTTTAATATGATACCGTGATATTTATTATTGCTTTAATAACTTTTATTTGTACACGGCTTAGCACGTCCACCTTCTCAGGATGCAGAATAAATTGTTGCGCAACACTAAACATTTTTATGCAAGTTTGGAAAAAACATGTAAAATGTCGGTGCGTACAAATTTTCATAGAAATACATGGTAAATGATCTAGACATGAGAAGAGTCCAAATGTAAAGCCATATCGAGCGCCCCTAGCACTTGGATGAGTGACCATCTACGAGGTACGACAGGTTGTGTACTCGAATTTTGAAAACCCGACCAAAGTCGGAAGGTGGTTTTCTGCAGTTTTCCTCTCATCTGGCCTAATCTTTAGGCATCTGCGAGTAATTCGAATAAACTCGTTTGTAGCCGCATTGTAATTAAATTGTACTAAAATTCATATAGGCTATTATGAAATTATTGGAAGAAATTAATAAAAAGAAATAATTACTTGTTTAAAATGTTAAAATAGTTAAAAATCTAAAAACAGTAAGGTTCTGAATTTGTTTATGGAATTTATTTTAATAATAAATTATTAGGGTAAATTTGCAAAATGTCATAGTTAAAAGTGATTGGAAATACAATGTTTGTTGATTCCGTAAACAAATTAGGCCTATTTTTCAAAAAATGCCCAAACTCTTAATTTGCTCATGAAAGTAGTTTAAACAATAAATCATGAAAATTTAATTATTAAAATTAATCGGAAAGATGTTCTTAGTCCAAATTGTGAAAAAACTGACTCTTTTTCAAAGGACCCTTTTCGTTGAAAAATAGCAAAATTCTGAATTTTTTATGAAAGTTCTTTAAATAATTAATAATTCTTGTAAATTTATGGTATGGTGGGAAATGATTATCGAAAGACATTCTTAGTTCATTCCGTAAACAAATTATGCCTCTTACTCGAAAATAGCCAAACTATAAATATGCTGATAAACATTTTTTAATTATTTAATAATTGTAAATTTTCGAAGCTTCATAGAAAAGTAAATCATCGAAAAGATAATTTTATTTAATTCTGTTAAAAATTGTAGCCTACTCGTAGAAGGAAAACCAAATTCTAACATTTTTAAATTGAAATTGTTTCAATAATTAATAATTCTTGTAAATTTAAAAAGACAACCTAGAAAAGAGTCATCCGATAGACATTCTTACTTGACTTCCTTAAAAAAATTAACTCGTAAAAAAAGGTCGAACTCTTATTTTTAAATTGAAATTTTTCAAGTAAATAATAGTTCTTGTAAATTTACACAGCAACATAGAAAAGAGTCATCGAATAGACATTCTAAGTTGATTTCGAAAACAAATTGACTCCTAGCATAAAGGCCACACTTAAAAATTTTAAATGAAAACTGTTTTAATAATAATAGTTCTCGTAAATTTGGAAAGCAGTATAAAAAGAGTCATTGTATAGAAACTCTGACTTGACTTCATGAAAAAGTAACTCGTATCAAAACGGTTAACCTTTTAGTTTTTAAATTGAAATTCTTTAAATACTCAATAGTTCTTGTAACTTTGCAAAGCAACATAGAAAAGTGTAATCGGATAGACATTCTTTGTTGATTTAGAAAACAAATTGACTCGTAGGATAAAGGCCAAACTTTAAATTTTTCAACTAAAATTGTTTAAATACTTAACAGTTCTTGTGCATTTTTAAAGCAGCATAAAAAGAGTCATTATATAAAAATTCTTACTTGACTTCGTAACAAAATTAAAACGTAGAAAAAAGGTTAAACTCCGCTTTTTAAATTGAAATTATTTAAATGAATAATAGTACTTGTAAATTTGCAAAGCAACATAGAAAAGAGTCATCCGATAGACATTCTTAGTTGATTCCGCAAAAAAATTGACTTGTAGAAAAAAGGCCAAACTTTTATTTTTAAATGTAAATTCTTTAAATAAATAATAGTTCTTGTAAATTTATAAAGCAAAATAGAAGAGAGCCATCCGATAGACATTCTTAGTTGACTCCGTCAAAAAATTGGCTCGTATCAAAACGGTTAAACTTTTAGTTTTTAAATTGAAATTCTTTAAATACTTAATATTTCTTGTAAATTTGCAAAGCAACATAAAAAAGAGTCAGTGTATAGATTCTTAGTTGATTTCGAAAACAAATTGATTCGTAGGATTAAGGCCAAACTTTTAATTTTTTAATAAAAATTGTTTAAATAATTATTAGTTCTTGTAAATTTTAAAAGCAATATAGAAATGAGTCATCGGATAGACATTTTAGTTGACTCCGTGAAAATTTAATTTATAGAAAAAAAGGCTACACTCTGAAGTTTTAAATTAAAATTCTTCAAATACTCAATAGTAATGGTAAATTTGCAAAGCAACATAGAAAAGAGTCATCGTTGATTAGTTGATTTCGAAAACAAATGCACTCGTAGGATAAATGCTCAACTTTTAAGTATTCAATTAAAATTGTTTAAATAATTAATAGTTCTTGTAAATTTGAAAAGCAGCATAAAAAAGAGTCATTGTATAGACATTCTTACTTGACTTCGTAAAAAAATTGACTCGTAGAAAAAAGGTTAAACATTTATTTTTAAGTTGAAATTCTTTAAATAAATAATAGTTCTTGTAAATTTACAAAGCAAAATAGAAAAAGAGTCATCTATAGACATTCTTAGTTGATTTCGATAACAAATTGACTCGTAGGATAAAGGCCTAACTTTTAATGTTTTAATTAAAATTGTTTACGTAATTAATAGTTCTTGTAAATTTGAAAAGCAGCATTATAAATAATAGTCCTTGTACGTTTACAAAGCTAAATAGAAAAGTCATCCGATAGACATTCTTAGCTGACTCCGTCAAAAAATTGACTCGTATCAAAACGGTTAATCTCTTAATTTTTAAATTGAAATTATTTAAATGAACAAATTGTAAATTTTGTAAATTTTCATAGCAACATAGAAAAGAGTCATCGGATAGACACTCTTAGTTGGACTCCGCAAACAAACTGACTCTTAGAAAAAGGCCACTTTTAGTTTTTTAATTAAAATTGTTTGAATAATTAATAGTTTATGTAAATTTGCATAGCAAAATAGAAAAGAGTCATCGGGTAGACATTCTTAGTTAACTTCGTAAACAAATTTACTTGTAGAAGTAGGCAAATTCTTAACTTTTAAATTAAAATTGTTTGAATAATTATTAGTTCTTGTAGGTTTACGAAGAAACATAGAAAAGAGTCATCGGATAGACATTCTTAGTCTTAATTTTTAAATTAAAATTGTTTAAATAATTAATATTTCTTGTAAATCTACAAAGAAACATGATAAATTTAATGTATTCTTTAAAAAATAGCCATTTATGAAAATTCTTTAAATAATTACAAGGTTTGAAGATTAAATAAATGTTTAAAAAAAACATATATAAGCTCCAATCGAATTCGGCACGATCGCTAGGAATGTTTACATCCATTATGTAAAGAGATCCCTCGAATGTGCCTTTATGCCTTAGAGCTAGCTTTGAATGAAATGCAAGTCAAAATTGTACAATTCAAACTCCAGACTCGACTTGTATCCCTAGCATTTATCGCCGCCAAACGGAGAACATCAGGACTAGAGCGCACTTCGGTGGAAATGCCTTGGTTTCAAAATACGCAACTTTGTTCTTAACCTAAAAATGATTCTATATCGCATTTTTCGGTGGGCATGCATTGCCTTCATAATAGATTCCGCTGAGCTCGATTCTGGTCTAGATTCTAAAGAATAGGCGGCGCATTTGAATCCAACCAATAGGTGAAGAGATAATCTGGCTTCAGACTTCGAGATTATATCAAAATCTCTTCTTTATGATAGGATCGTAAAAAACAAGATTCCAAATAAAAAATCTATATAAAAACAAGGCAGTAAGAATCAGTATGTTAGCAATAAGCTTCAGATATCGAAGGTGCTACCGAAGATAATTACATTCTTTATGGAAAAATTAAGGATATATAAAAAGGTAATCGCTAATAACTTGAAAATTGTGCCTTTTAGGGGAGGGTGTATTTATAAAGAATACATTGTTTATAAGGCCGTAAATAAATAATGCCTCGTCGTATGACAAAATTTAAAGAGAGTGGAAAGTTCAATGTAGCAAGGATTAATAAAAAAAATTGAAGTCAGTTTTGGTAATTAACGGTCTATTATTTATATCAAATTTTATGAACGATGTAGCTAAAGAAATTATAAACAACAAATTATGCTACTAATGCTAGATAAAGGTTTTACAATAATTTGAAGCAACATTATGACACTGGTTGATCTGGATGATTGTTAATTGATAAATGAAGAGTCTAAACGGTTTTCTCTTAAAAATAACAACATTTTAACAACAATTTAAAGAGAGAAGTTTTTATTCGATCGTAAGATTTCTTTTTAAGGGGGGGGGGGGGTAACGTTTTAAAAAGTCTTCATTTTTTTAAATTTGATTTTCTGAATGTAGAACCTTTCAAGAATATTGTGTGCAAATTTGAGATGAATCGGAGCAAAACTAACGAGGATACAGCGGTTTTAGCAACCGCGCCTCATATACGACTCAGCGCAGGATAACACGACTCAGAGCTGAAAAAAACAGACAAAAGAAGACAGGATTCTTCGTAGACAAGAGCAGAAAGATGTCGGCATCGATTATGAATTGCTTATGTTTTATTCCAAATTTGTTAGGGTTCAAAACTTTAAAGCGTTTTTCCCACAACTTTAAAACTACTGCACCGATCCTTTTGAAATTTGGAACACTATTTCTGTACATAATTTACGAGGTAACGCTGGAGAGTTTTTTTTCTTCAAATTTATTAATAGTTTTTATTTTACAATAACAATTTACCCGATTTTTTCGAAAAAAAAATTTTTTCACTTCGAAGTGTTACCAAAAATTCAGAAGACGCTTCCGAATAATTGATGTCATTGCTGTATTTTTAAATATTTCTACATGCAAATTTTACAAAATATTCTTCCAATACTGTGTCGTACAAAGAAATTCGAAAAAATGTGCCTTTTTTTGTACGAATTAACGCCCCCCCCCCATCCTAAGAGATATATCGTTGATATAGACAGTGTACAAGTTTAAAATTTTTCTGAATTATATATTTCGAGTTAACACTGTACAAATACGGCAATTCTGTTTTAAAAAATCATTTGATGATAACGCTTTACATTGCAAACGGTTCGTCGTACGAAAAAAGTGCAAGACGCAAAAACGTTTTATTTTTGCTCAGCCATGTTAAAAATTATTTTATAATTTTTTTGTCTATAAATAATGAAATTGTTAAAAAAAATGTTAACGAAAATTGATCCACATTTCGAAAACCTACTTAAGAGATTCGTAAACATTGGCCTTTTTTAACCTTTTAAAAAAGAGTAATCCCGGGGACCTATTAGTGATATCAAAAAAAGTTTCATTACCTTATCTCCTCCGGAATTTTATAAAATAAAAAATTTCAAAAAATTCCCTAAATTCCAGACTAAAAATTTTATGCTTCATAATTTTTCCATTTAATGTCCGAAGGTACCAAAAAAAGTTTCATTCCCTTATCACTTCCGGAACACCCTTCTTTTTAACCCCCAATATAATAGCGAATCACAAATGTTGTATACATTAAACCATTGCTAATTGCACCATTGGCATTTTTAAATTATGAAAAGAAATTATTTAACTACTTTCACTGAGTAAAAAAGTAATATCTTGTAGCAAATGTAATCATTGTGGCACCTAATAGGAAAAATGTAAAGTTTTCAATTGACTGAAGTTGTGTTAAAATTGGATAAATTTATTCATGAAGGACCGCTATCTCTCTCTTTCTCACTCTGCAAACTAATGATAATTAGTGATTTATAAAAAAAATATTAGACCCCAAAAAACTGTTTCTTGAAAAAAAAACAGAAAATTTTGTAACTAAAGAGGTGAAGTTATAACTGAAATAATTCAAGTTTCAGTTTAAAAAAATAATCACTTTTCGGTGAAGCAATTAATTTTTAACCCAAAAACCAGTATCTTTATAAAGTAGTTAATCTTTTAACCCCAGACGTGAATTGTGTACTAAAGAAACAATTTCCTAAAAAATATTAATATATTTTCTACAAGAAGGTGAATTTTCCAAGAAATACTAAATTTTTCGACAAAAAAGAAAAATTATCAGATGAATTAATAAAATGTTCACATTAAAAAATTAATTGTTAACAAACAAATTAATTTTTAACACAATAGTTTAATTATGAAACAAAAAGTCGAATATTAAATGAAATAATTGAATTTTAAACCAAATAATTGAATTTAAATCTAAAAAAAATAAATTTTCAAGAAAATAGTCAATTTTTTATGAAATAGTTGTATTTTGAAATGACATAATTAAGTTTCCAGTAACAAAATTTATTTTTAACTAAATAGATTAATTTTTAACAAAAAAAAACTATGAATTTGAAAGAATTTGGTTGACTTTTTTATCTATCTTTTCTTCAATTAATATTTCTTGTCTGGTTTTGTAATTGTGAATATTTTTCATGCTCATTTAGCATAGAATTATTCATGTTGTACTTATTGTTTTACTTATTGAATAAAATATGGGTATCAAACGTTTTTGACTAATTGCAACGAAAATTGTAATCTGTATGATTATAAAAATTGCAACGATGAATCTGAGATTCAAATGATGAGCGGTAAGAAGCGGCGAATTATTCTTATAAGCTGGGTGTTCAGCGACCTTGAAAATTTCGTCTCCGCTACCATAGAATGTTAAAGTATACATTTTTTGTGATATTTGACTTAGAAATTATAAAAATTATTAGCTGAAATCTTCAATATTCACCCAGCTTCAGAATAGACCTTTTTATTCTAGACGTCGGCAGTGCGCATGTGCCAGGATTTTACGTAATTTCCGTATTTTTCGAACAGTTTTGTGTCGAAATGTATGGAAAATATTGTAAATAAAAATAACAACGAAAAATAAATGTGTAAATAAATCAGAGTTTAAAGACAACAAATTTTTAAGTATATTCAGAAAAAAAACTGCGAAAAGTGTGGCGAGCAAGCCCATTATTTACATTTGTTGACATCTGTCGTCTTCAGAAAAATGTTTAAAAATCCGGAAAAAATCACGGAAGATGATTTTCCAGGAACAGCCCTATCCGACTACTGAGAAAACTAGTTGTCGCTTACAAGTTCCACTTCGCGGGTGAACTAATCCGCCGGGTGGCGCGTCAATCTTCCTGTTCTAGAAAAGCATTGGTCTTATGGGAAACTCAATAATTAATATCGAATAATAACATTCCAGAGCATTATTTCAGCTCATAAAATTAAGACCAACAATTCTTTGATGGGTAATTGATATTTAAAAAATATAAGTCATTGAAGTGTATAAGGATTATTGAAAAATGATTAATAGGTACTACATATTAAGAATACATTTTCTAGTAATAAATATAAATTAATTTTTTAACAAATTGGATGTGGGAACCATATTGAAAAAAAAAATTCTAAGAGTAAACGAAATGTTATGATAGAAAATGGAACAAAATAAAATTATGATATAACAATATCTTATAAAGTTGAATAACGAAATTAGCAAATGTAATACTATCTTAATGTTTTCTTCAATATTATAAATTAGGAATTAAACAATTTTGAATGTTATTAATTCAATTTTAAATAACGAGAATTTTTTTATTTCTTAAATATAAGAAGCATGTAGATATTCATGATTACTCCACAAAACTTAAAAACTAATTAGATCAGTCAAGGATAAATTTAGATGAAAATTTAATCTATAAGTACAGACAAACATTAATCTTTCTCGTTTGCAGTGTTATGCGTTTAAGATATTTATATTCATAAAAAACGTATAAAATTTCAATAAAAATTTTCGTTTTTTTTTTAGGAAAAAACATTTTTAATACTTTAGAATTTTTACTGTATATCATTTTGTACAGAATTTTTTTCAGAAATTAAAAGGAGTGGCTCAATGGTATGATAATAGTAATAATAATATATAATATAATAAATATAATAGTATGTAATATATAATAATATGGATGTTAGCTCTAAGAAAGCATCCAGAGGCGACTGTTGTCACCTCCAACGTTCGCGGCCGCTGTTTAAGTATAACAGCTGTAAAAGACAAAATACAAACTACAGCATGCTCCTTGTTTTGTACCTAAAATATCATTGCAAACATTTCAAAGATCGAATTAAATGAACTGATAACATCCTCATCTCATTAGTCACTTGACTTAGTCCGTGGCTACGATAAAAAACTGAGTTCACTCGAGAACAAGTTTAAAAAAAAAACAAAAAAATAATATTCTTTTTGGCAAATATATCTAGCCATTTACGAAAATTGATATTTTGCAGGCATTAAGGTTTTGCACTTGAAATTGCAGAATCTCTCGGGTCAAAATACGTTCTTTTTTAGAGTAAATGAGGCGATATGTATTTTTCCAATTTGCCTAAAAAAATGTCTACGCAATTCTATTTGAATGTTGTGTTTTGTTTTTCAAAATCTCCAGTTTTTTTTAATCTTCAAAAACTATGGATCTAATTGAGATATTTATCGTTTTATTTTTCAATTTGACATCGTTTATTATATGATTTTGGGACCCACTAAAAAATATTTAAAAACTTCCAAATTAATAAAATAGAGGTATCTTTTCTGAAAATATGCCAAGTTGCTTAAAATACCCACAATTATATATTTTTTGCCAATTTCGTTAAAAATTTGTAGTTTCGTAATAAAAAGATTTCTGTGTTTTATGAGGGCTAAGTAACTTATGTCGCGAGGAGAATTCTTTTTCTTCATACAATCAGATTTTCTATTTTCTCATGTAAACAACGGGAGATATGAAAACATTTGAGATAAAACTTTGCACGTCTAAAAAGAATAATTTAGCAATTAAATTTTCAATAAAAAAAGAATTCTTTCGGCTTCAAAAATGGTTTAGCCGGCATAAATCTGATATGATATATTTCTTTTATTAGCAAAAACTTTATTTAAATACTGGGAAGAATAAAAAGATGGCATTTTGCAGAAAATCTTATATTTTGTCATCAAATTTTAAGAAAATAAAAAAAATATTTCCTAGAAAAGCCCATCCTTTTATTCTTCCCAATATTTTTGAAAAGTGTTTGCTAATATAAGAAACCCATCTGATCAGCTAAATGTGGGCCAAACCATATTTAGGCCGAAAGAATTCTTTTTTTTTCCTACAAATTTTATTTTTAAATTTTCCTCACATATGATGATCTATCACAAAAAAGCAAGTGTCATTTTAGTATAACGTTTTTTAACGTGCAAACTAGTATCTCAAATGTTTTTCGTATCTTTTCCTGTTTACAAGAAAAATTAAAAAATTTGATTATATGGAAAAAAATTCTCCTGGCAAGAAAATTGATTTAAACCGCATAAAATTCACAAGATATCTTTATTATGAAACTAAAACTGTAAAACGAAATTGGCAAAAATATGTAATTTTGGGTTGTTTTTAAAACAACTTTTCATATTTTTAGAAAAACCACCACTATTTTATTAATTTTGAAGCTCTTTTATATTTTTCGGTTGGTTTCAAAATAAGACAATAAACGCTTCCAAATTAAAAAAGAAAATCATAAATATTTCAATAGGACAAAAGTTAGTGAGGATTAAAAGAAAGAACAAAACATACCTATTTTCCTCCTTTATAATTGTATAAATAATGCTTCTCAAAGTTCTATAAAATATTTCTTATAATAATAAACTGTCACAATACTTTTGTATGAAGACAAAACACTGACATTTCCTGTATCTTTAACTTTTGTGTAATACAGTTGTTTTTATTGTAATTCTTAGTATGAATTCTATTTAAATTATTCTTTGATAATATGTGAAGTATAAAACTTCTAAAACAAGAAGACGGTCCGAATCTGAAGGAACTGAAAAAAGACTCCGCTTTTCTTTGCAGGAGTTGTATCCCGAATTACAAAAGGGTATTATACGAGGTGTGTTCAAAAAGTAAGGTGACTTTTCAATTTTCGCGGGCTACGTAAATTCAAGTTTTACATTTTTTGTTTTGTTGTGTTGGTACACTCGTCACGATAATATGTTCACAGTTTTGAATATATAGCTCGTGTTGTTTTCCTGGCAGAGGCGTAAAAGGTTAGAAGGGTTTGGTGTGCTCGGCGATTTTCTTCTTTCGAAAAAAATGGAGCAAAGAGTATGCATTAAATTTTGTGTGAAAAATGGAATCCAGTGCTCTAAAATTCTTGAAATGTTGACAGTTGCATACGGTGAGTCTACTCTGAGTAACAAAAATGTGTATAAATGGTACAAGCTGTTCCAAGAAGGCCGAGAGGATGTCCAAGACGAATCTCGCCCTGGACGTCCCAGCACGTCAACAACAGATGAAAACGTTCAAGCAGTGGAAGAAATGGTTTTGAAAAATTTCCGAATTACCATCAGAGAAGTTGCTGAAGATGTTGGCATATCGGTTGGCTCATGCCATGCTAACTTTTCAGACGTTTTGGGCATGAGACGTGTGTCAGCGAAATTTGTTCCAAAACTGCTTAATTTTGATCAAAAGATCCATCGCATGACCACCGCTCAGGAGTACCACAGTCATGCCTCAGCCTCCATAATAACCGGATTTGGCCCCCAGTGACTTTTTTCTTTTCCCAAAATTGAAGAGACCCATGAAAGGAGATCGATTTTCAACGATTGTCGAGATAAATACTGCATCGCTGAAAGAACTGAAGGCTACCCTGCCGAAAAGAATCTTTGAGTATATACTAAAAATTCTTTAGGTCAAAGGAGCTCAGAGAAATTCTCCGCAGGCACTCAGGTAGATATTTTTAAATGTCTAGGAAGCTCGTTTAAATGGTCTGAAGGCATTAAAATATCCTTTCAGAAATTGAAATAAGAATACGATCATAAATAACAAGCAGAGAGGCTATCTCAATAGAGTAGCCGATTCTCAAGGGTCCTTTGTTAAGCTTTAGGATTAAAATTTAGAAGTAGATTTTTTTTAATTTCATAGTTAACAGCCTAAAACATAATAATTCGGAATCTACGGGTTTCGATGACTTCAGATATCTAACTTTTTTTTTTAATGCTTGAAATTGGAATTAATAGAACGTTTCTCGTAAATGGAATGAGATACGCCAAAAAAGACAACATTTTTGAATTCAACTAGAAAATTGTATATCAGTATATAAGTTATAATTATAAATAAGTATAATTAGGAAATTCATCAATTAAAAAAAAGTGTTAATAATTTGAAGAGAAATTTAAAAAGGGAGAGCGGATTAGCCTCGACCAACTACTGCAAATAACTCTGTCCGCCAGGTACGTGACGAATACAAAAGGAACATTATATTACCGTCGCACCACTCTTAAAACGACCACTAAAAGGATCTTGAAAAGGACCCAAATCTCTCAAACTATCTCCGAGGGGGACATTACTTTGTAGGGGACAATATAAATATTGAGGAATAAATGAATATTTTTTTAGAAAACCATAAAGTCACCTTATTTTTTGAACACCTCGTACACGACCTGCTCTTGTAACGACCCATATTCAAAACTTCAAAAGATTTAAAAAAACGCACTATATCTCACTATTAGCACCGAAAGTCAGAATTATACATTAAAACCCGCTATTTTATTATTTAAATAGTGTTGACACACGAGACCACCTAAGACTCAATGTTTTTCTGGAGCAGGACGAATGACGCGCTATTTGGTGGTTAGCGGATGAGTTCATCCGTCATGTGGAACTTGCAAGCGACAACAGCTGCTGTACAAAAGGTCGGGGAGTCGGATAGGGCTGTCCAGGAGCATAATTAGTGCACAAATCGGTGGAAGGGCGCAGTATTAAACAGCTTAAACGATGGATAAACTGTAGGAACCGATCTTTAAAAGGAAAAAAAAGTGATTCAGTAGAAAGGTTAGTTGAGGTTGTGTTTGGCAGGTATTAATATTTTCTTTCTTTGCTAACATTTGCTTACATATTAAATGAAGCATTGTTATCGGGGTTTCGAATCTCCTAAATTTTTTGATAAAAATAAAATCTATTTAATACTTTCACTTGAGAACGCAAAATTATTATATTTATGTATTTATAACCACTTTATATGAAAGAAGGAAAATCTGTTAGTACATTCATAATACCAGGAAATCACTAACAAATGACTTTTTATTGTATAAACTTGAAAAAGAGAAGTAGAAAATATAATATTGTGTTATTTTATATTTGTGTAAATATTATATATTTACTCAAACAAAGTTCTGAACTGAAAATCTTGTATAAAAAGAAAATATTTATACCTTCCATACAAAACCTCAACTAACCTTTCCACTAAATCACGTTTTTCTCCTTTTAATTGTGGTTTTCTACATTGAGGACATCGTTTCAGCTGCTCAATACTGTGCTCTTCTACTGATTCGTGCACTAATTTTACACCTGAAACATCATCTTCCGTGAGTTTCGCTGCATTTTTAAGCATTTTTTAGAAGATGACAGGCGCCAGAAGATGCAAATAATGGCCTTGGTCGCCGCACTCTTTACACTTTTAACAATATTTTCTAAACATTTCGACACAAAACTGTTCGAAAAATACGGAAATGGCGTAAAATTTCGGCACGTGCGCACTTCCGACGTCTAGAATAAAAAGATCTATTAGAATGAGCCATGACCATATAACGTAATTTTTAAGAGTTTCACCACTCTGTTTTTGAGTATACACCATATTACAAAACATTAATAAAGATTTTAAAATATTTAAAAGGATTTTGAACATTTTATAAAGGCGTGTTTCTCGAATTTTAAATATTTCATAATAATTTCATAAAGATTTTACAACTTTAAAAAGATATAAATGGTTTCAAAGATTTTGCAAAGAATACAGTTCGCCAGATTTCAAAGATTTTAAAACATTTGGAAGATTTTTAAAAGGTTTCAAAACATTTTCGAATATTTTCTTTTACTACTTATAGATTTCGAATAATTCAATGATTTCAACGAATAAAAAATATTTCACAAACAAAGATTTAAAAAAAAGAGGAGGGTCAATAAGGCCGGTTTTTGGGCCATCTACAGATTGGCCTCAAATATGTTTTATTTTATTCATCTAACTAGGTCTCATAAACCCTTAAAAGGATTTTTCCTAAGAGTGATCTGATTTCAAGATATAGTCATTTTTAAGCTCGCATTTTACATGGGTTTTCGCACTTTCATTCAAATCATGTTAAGTTTCACATTGTTAGTATTGCTCACGCAAGATCATACTTGGTCAAAAAACTGCGCACGTATACGCGTTACAACATATGTTAAAGCCATCATTTTTCTTGAGGTACTTAGCCTTCAAAATAGGGCTCATTTTTATACTTTATTAGGTTTGTGATCATGAAAGGAGTAAAAATGTCCTACTTTATCAGATTTATTAGCAATAATTTCTATAAAATAATCGAAATAATCTTGGAGACATTTTTCTAAGAAAAGGTATATTAGTTTACTGTCAATCAGAACTTATGGTCGATTAGAGTCTAGGCACTCTGCAACAGCCTTATTTTTCAGAATTGGTTTGCTCATCTGAAGATGATGCTGCTTCTCCTTCATTTTCCGACCAACACGATGCATCATTCACGTGACTTTCGAATTCACGTGAAGGTCTGGGAGTGTTTTGGTTATATCTAGAGTAACCAAGATACCACAGCACACTGGAAATGTGAGCGCAACATCCTACCACACTAGCACCACTTTTGCACTGACAGTACCAACCACTTATCAGATTTGGTCCAGGATTAGTTTCTATCCATAAGTTATACACTTTAGAAGGTGTATGCCGAGACTGGATTTGTACTCTTAGAATGCCTTCCTCCTGTTTGTGGACAAGAATAGAGTACATTCCATCATCAGATAAATGTTCCTCGGTATACGATTGGGCTTGCTTCAGCTGATATACTTCGAGTGTGATGTATCGCAATTCATCAAGAGTTAACCTACGAAAATCAGGTAGTGTCTCTTGCGTTATAGGAAGCCACGATGCCCTCCTTTTTGCCCAGTTTTCTTTCTCTGCTCGCTCTTGCAGGCGATTAGGCTGCGAAGTCAATCGCAACATTCGTTCAGCGATCAGATGATCATCGGAATTATCATGAATTCTAGGAGGTCGGAAAGCATTACAAAGGGCACAGACTATTCTGACGTAATCGCCGATGTACGGGATTTAACTATTTGGAAAAACATCACTTAAGGCTCTCCAAGTTTTTATCAACCCATTAACTGCTTCAACCATCTATCGGACTTTAGTAACGAGCCTTGATTCGTTAGCTTCAATCGTAGTGTGCTGTGATCCTTTTAGAAGAAAATGAGGCATTTTGGAAACAAATCCAAGATCTTCTAAAAACTTCAGGCAGTCCCGAAAACCGCGATCGACAACGATAGGAGAGTTCGAGGGCATCCATGTACGCAGTTTTATTGAATCTTGTTTTAAAAGACTTTCAAAGATACTAGCGTCGTTGTTCTTGCCATCATCAAAATACGGACCGAAAACATCCACTATATATCCTGTCGTCGTTACTAACATCATGGGCTTGACCAGATTCCTTCCTTTATGCATAGAATAAGTCCGCCTTTGAAAAGAGTAATTGCTACTCTTTTGGATAAACATGTATGTACCATCAGCTACAAGGATACATACATCTTCTCCATTTGCGAATAGCGTTTTTGCCGTTGATGAAGTATCGTCCTTAATGACTGACTCGGGTGAGATGTGACCTATACCAAGATGATGAGGTACAAAGGAGGACATCAGAGCTTTCCTTGCTGCCGTAATTACTCTGCCAACTCTTCGTTTTTCTATGCCAAAAATAGTTGATAAAATCACATTGGAAAGACCTGTGAGCAACTTGATCAACAATAATGCAAGGCACAAACGCACAGAACGACCTTTTGTCGAACGCACTTCAATTGACAAGTACTGTGCAACGTCACTAAATTGATTTTTCGTCAAACCAGTGAGCCTATAATAATCTTTATCCTCAAGCGCAGATGGATCATCAAAGTTCAACCCTGCTTTTCTTGCCTCCTCACGCAAATCATTCAGAAGCTTAGAAATCGACTCAGCGTTCATGTGAGTAAAATCAGAGGTGGCTTGTATAGACGCAACAGCCTCTTTCTTAAGAAAACCATTATCAACCAAATGAGAAGCACAGCATCTCGCTTTTGCAGGAATGAAAATACCAGTATCGACGTAAACCCTCAATGCAGCAAAAGGTTTGATTCTAATACGATTATTCTTATGATGACAGACAAAGCATCTGGATTGAGAAATCATACATCTTCTTATTGGAAGTTTGATTTTCCTACAGTCAGAATCTGAAGTTCCATCTTCACTGGAAGATTCTGAATTTTTATAAATCTGACTCTTACCTGGTTCTAAAACATTTGATCAATCATTTTCAGAAGAACTCATCTCTTTTGCATCTGTAATCCGGCGATTTTTAATCGAAAAGCATCGACAACTATCGCAAACCTTTGACTGAATGGTTAAGGAGCTATTAAAAGCAGTTTTAAGAACATTTAATCCCCGTTCTTCCTGAACTACTGGTAGATGACTCTTTGGTTTTCAGAATTTGCCGCAACAAGAATACTGTTTTTTCGGCATAATAAGTGGTAATTAAAACTTAATTCGCAAGTAATTATTTCACCTAGAAAAATAAAGAGAATCTGAGACTGATGTACAGAACTATTAAATAATAAGGATTTAAAAAAAGTGTAGCCTCTCATGCCTATGAAGTACCTGTGCAAAAAAATTACAATCGCTATGAAACTAGTCGTTAGTGATAAAATAAAACTACAATAAAATAATCTGGAACAGATGTATGTACGCAGTAATATCACATACAGTGGATAACAACTCTTTAACAGGTCGAAACGTGGAAGAAGAATGAAGGAGAATATAGCTAAAAGCATCGGCAACAAACGCGAATACCATGTGGAGGGGGAAAACAGTTGAACGTAGCAAAGTGGCAGTCGCACATGATCGATAGCGTTTTGTTTCCTATTCCACTGACTTTGGTTGATTTTAATCTCACTACTCTTTGCCCAAGGGCATCAAAGTGGCTAAGACCGGCAGTAAATGTTTCTTACGAAAAATAACTTAAAAATAATAAATTAATATCAATAAATTAATACCTTAAAATATTACGCTGGGTTTTTCATAAAGCATAAAAATAAGACCTATTTTAAAGGCTAAGTACCTCAAGAAAAATGATCGCTTTAACATATGTTGTAACGCATATACGTGCGCAGTTTTTGGCCAAGTATGATCTTGCCTGAGCAATACTAACAATGTGAAACTTAACATGATTTGAATGAAAGTGCGAAAACCCATGTAAAATACGAACTTAAAAATGACTATATCTTGAAATCAGATCACTCTCGGGAAAAATCCTTTTAAGGGGTCATGAGAACTAGTTAGATGAATAAAATAAAACATGTTTGAGGCCATTCTGTAGATGGCCCAAAAACCGCCCTTATTGACCCTCCTCCTTTCCCAAAGAAGCTGCGTCCCGAGAATTTTTGTGAACACATTCTAATATTGTGTTATATTTTTTTTAATTCGCAACTAATTATTTATTTGAAATGTGCGGTGAATCCTGGGGAACATAAACTTTTTTCAGAATTTGGTTATACGCAGACCTATCCGACTCCCCGACCTTTCCTACAGAAGCTGTTGTCGCTTACAAGTTCCACATAACGGGTGAACTCATCCGTTAGCCACCAGATAGCGTGTTATTCGTCTTGCTCCAGAAAAACGATGAGTAATGAGCCAAAACACTTAAAATAATAAAATAGCGGTTTTTAATGTATTATTCATCTATATTCATCTTTTAATGTATTATTCCTTGTAATTCGGGATACAAATCCGGCAAGGTTATGTCCTCGTTATGTATGTGTTTTAGAAGTTTTATGCTTCAAATATTATTAAAGAATAATTTAAATAGAAGTCATACTAAGAATACAAAAAAATGTTATTACGGATAAGTTAACGAAACAGGAAATTTTCAGTGTTTTGTCTGCATACAAAATTAATATGAGAATTTATTATTATAAGTAATATTTTATAGGACTTTGAGAAGAATTATTTATAAAATTATAAAGTAGGAAAGTAGGTATGTTTTCTGCTTTATCTTTTAAAGACTCAAATTTTTCTTAATCCACGACCACTTTTGACCTAATTGAGATATTTATCGTTTTCTTTTTGTTGTTGATAGCCTTTAGTGTCTTATTTTGAAACCCACCGAAAAATACAAAAAGCTTCAAAATTAATAAAATGAAGGAGGTTTTTCTAAAAATATTGAAAATTGCATTTAAAAAACCCCAAATTATATATTTTTTGCCAATTTCATTTCAAACCTTTAGTTTCACGATAAAGACATGTTGTGAGTATTATGCGGACTAAATAACTTTTGTCATCAGACGAAGTTTTTATCATATAATCAACTTTTCTCACTTTGCTTGTAAACTTTGACAGATACGAAAAAATTTTGAGATACTTCTTTGCAAGTCTAAAAACTTTCTATTAAAATCACCGTTATTCTTTTGCGATACCTTATATCGTTTGGGAGGAAAATTAAAAATAAAATTTGTAGGGAAAAAATCATTCCTTCGGCTTCAAAAATGGTTTAGCACGCATAAAGCTGATAGAATGACTTTCTTATATCAGCAGAAACTTTTCAAAAATATTGGGAATAATAAAAAGGTAGGATTTTCTAAGAACAATATTTTTATTTTCTTGAAGTTTGATGAAAAAATTTAAGAATTTCTGAAAAATTCCACCTTTTCATTATCCCAATATTTAAACAAAGCTTCTGCTAATAGAAGAAAGACATCATAACAGTTTTGGGTAGGTTAAACCATTTTTGTAGGCGTGGAGAATTATTTTTTTAAATATAAAATTCATTGATGAATTATACTAGCAAACGATGCAAAATATCGCAAAAGGCCAAGGGTTTATTTTTATAGGAATTTTAGGCGTGAAAAGTTTGATCAAAAAAAATTTTCATATCTTTCATTTACAAGAAGAATTCGAAAATCTGATTATATGAAGAAAAAAAATGCTCCTGGCGACAAAATTTATTTGGCCTGCATAAAACTCACAAGATATCTTTATTATAAGAGTAAAAACGTTAAATAAAATTGGCAAAAAATATATAATTGTGGGTTTTATTTTTAAAGCAACTTTTCATATTTTTAGAATAACCACCGCTTTTTTAAAATTAATTTTGAAGCTTTTTTATAATTTTTAATGGATTCCAAAATAAGACAGTAAACGCTGTTAAAATCAAAAAGAAAACGGTAAGTATCTTACTTAGGTCCAAAGTTATTGAAGATTAAAAAAGCTAGTAAATTGCTTACTAGTAAAAGTTTCTTTTCGAATAAATCCAAAACCCCATAGTTGAAGCCAATTTAGCTCACCTTCAGTTCCTTGACTGATCCAATTAGTTTGTAAGTTTTGTAAAGTAATAACGAATATCTGCATTTCTTAAAGATGTTATTCTTGTACTATATGCATTAATGCATATACATGACACTGAAAATTTGCATGTATGATAGTACATATATTGGATGTTATTTAGGTGTGCATTTCAGAAAAATATACTTAATTTATGGATTTTGCTTATATTTACTCATTTGTTTCATCCGTTCAACCCCCCGCGACTTTTTGCACGTGTATTTTGTTAAAAAAGAATGTATTTTATTCCTTGAGAACAATAAATTATGCAATAAGCATGTGTTTGAATTATAGAAATATTTGCACACAACAATTTTGATTGGCTTGTTATATTCTACCAAAAAAATTTCTCGTTCTCAAAAATAGAATTAATAACATTCAAAATTGTTTAATTCCTAATCTATAATGCTGAAGAAAATATTAAGATACTATTAAATTGGCTAATTTCGTTATTCAACTTTCTAAAATATCTTTATATCATAATTTTATTTTGTTACATTTTTTATTATAATATGTCGTTTTCTCTTAGGATTTATGTTTTTTCACATACTAATTTACACGTGTTTAATACATATTGTTAAAAACAGCCATGTGTAAAGTTATAATTTGAAAAATTTTATATTGAAATTCCATTCGAATAGATCTATATATAATAAATATAAATTGTTGAGCGCGTTTAAATTTTGCTTGAAAAATAGGAAATTTTGAAAATCCAGCGATATATAGCACTTTTAAAATAATTTTTTTCCAATAATTCTTTTAGACTTCAATGTCTTTTATATTTTTTAAATATTAATCACCCACCAAAGAATTGTTGGTCTTTATTTTGTAAACTGAAACGATCTGGAATGTTTTGATTTAATATTAATTATTGAGTTTTCCATAAGACCAATGAGACGTTTACCTATTTGCCCAGCTGATGTACTTTTTTGCATTACACAATTGCAAGACGGGTTGCATTGTATATTAGAGTTTATATAATTATATTCCCTATGACTACATAGTAAACGTCCTTACTGTATACAATTATTTACAACTACTTACATAAAGTCTTATATCTAGTTCCTTATTTCTATTTCATGCGATAGCGCAATTTAGGACTTATTAGCAAACGAGTGTGCGAGCGAACAAAAGCGAGAGTGCAAGCGAGAAAGAGGGCATGAGAACGCAAACGCATCTTAGTCTACTTAACTTTTACCTTAAAATTACTTACAGTATTTACGCTTCTAATCTAAGCGACTTCCGTTTCCGTTTCCTTTTTCTTTCACTTGTTTATGCTTCCATTTGCCTTTTTTCATGTGCATTCTTTCATTCTCTCTCATTTGCTCCTCTAGCACCCTACAACTCCTTCATCCATTCTTCTTCTAATCCATCCGCCCCTAGAATCTTAAGCCATTCTCTTGCCAGCTTTCTTTATCTTCCATTCCTCTCCTACATCCTTCCCATATATGCTTCCATGTTTCCTCCTCCCATTCGCATATTCTACACTTTCTGTTCTCTTCTTTTTCCCAGTACATCCCCTCCCTTACATCGTTTCCCAATCTGGATCTTGCTATTCGGGTCCAGTTTCTCTCTCTCCATCCCTTTTCTAAATACTTTGGCACTCTTTCCTTTTTTATCATCTTACACCATTTATTGTATTTTGATTCCTCAATCATCCCCCATCTTTCTATTAATTGTCTTTCCCTCTCCCTTTTTTACAGTTCTTCATAGTTTACTACAGTCCCGTCTTCTATTTCTCTATTATTAAAGAACTCCCTCCTTCCTTCTTCCCATCCCGTTAATTCTATCGCCCTCCCTCTCTCGCTTCTACCTCCCTCAAACACTTTCTCGCCAACTCTTCTCTCTTTCTCTCCCTCAGCTTCGTCTCAAATTTCCATGCCCTCTTTTCCGCTCTAATACTTAACTTATCCCTTTGCGCTCTTTCTCTCACCATGTATCCTGGCTTCCTCTAGTCTGCACATAGTGTCCACCTTATATACCTTTCTTGTAAACTCGCAATATCTTTCGTTTCTTTCCATCCCCATATCTCTGCTCCATAACCTAAGACTGGCCATACCACCGTATCAAATAACCACATTCTCATTCTCAAAATTTTTTTTACCTTTTTTTTCCTATTCCCCATATCTGTTTCATTACCCCTGCTGCTTTTTTTATCCTTTCTCTTATATGAGCTTTATGATCTCCATTCTTTTGCAAGGTATATCCCAAATATGTATACTCTTTTACTTCTTCTAACTTTATTCCCTTCTATTTCCCTGTCCATTATTTTTTTCTTCCCCCTCCTTTTCTAACCCTCATTGTCTTTGTCTTTTCTACATTTACATTCAGCTTCTTTCCATCTAAGTATTTCTCTTATCCTGTGATTAATCCCGCCATCCTTCTTCATCCTCTGCCATCAACACTATGTCGTCTGCCTATGCCAGAGTATATATCTTTTCCTTCCCTATCGCCTCGGTCTAATGAGTCAAACGCCGCCTTTAATTCCACGAACATTCCTATCATTGCCCCTTTTTCCCTATTAATTCTCTTATTTACTAGATACTTCAGAACATAGATGTTATCCATTACCCCCATTCCTTTTCTAAACCCTGTCTGATTCAATGACTCGATCTTTTTTTCTTCAACTTCTATCTTCAATCTCTCCGACAAAATAGTTACATATACTTTATACAGTGTTGGCATCGAGGTCACTCCCTATAATCTTTAACCTCTTTTTTTTCTTTACTGTTAGTATAACTATTCCTTCTTTCCATAACTCTGGCCACCTCTCACCTCTCCATACTCTGTTAGACATTATTCATGTCCATTCCTCTAGTTCTTCCCCTCCATATTTTCATACTTCATTTGGAATCTTATCTATACCAGGTGCCTTTCCATCCTTCATTATTCCTAAAACCTTAGCTATTTCTTCCCTTGATATGTCCTTTTCCTCATCTCTTTCTCTACCATATATTCCTCCCTTTACAACTTTTCTCTCTACTCCCCCTAACAAATCCAAAAAATATTTCTTCCATTCTAACATTTCAATATCTTGGTTTACTCGTTCTCTTCTTTTTCTTTCTCTGTTTACTACCTTCCATACCTCCTCTTCCGTCTCAGCCTTCTCCGCCTCTTCCTCAAACCTTTTATTCTCTTCCTTTTTCTTTTGAAAACACAACTCAGTATACTCTTTCTTTTTTTTCCTATATTCTTTCCCATTACTTTTTTCTTTTCTCCACTTTCTTAATTCCTTTCTGACCTCCTATCTTTTCTGTTTACAGTCCTCATCCCATCCATTTCTATCCCCACGTATACTAACTTCATTTTTGTTTGTGCACTCTAATTCTATTTTTATTTCTCCTATCATTTTTTCCATCTCTTCGTCCATATTTTCCTTTCCCATTTTGATGTTTCTGACTTTTTCTCTAAACTGTTCTTTTCCTTCTCTTGACCAATCTCCTTCTCCTATATTTTTTACCGATATCTTCCTTCTCACCACTGCTTTCCCTCCCCCCTCTCTTCCTTTTGATAAAAGCCTCAATTGAATATAAACGTTTTGCTGATAATCTCTCCTTTTCTATCATTTTCTTATACTTCCCTCTTGCCTTCCTTTCCCTGATCTCTTCTTTCGGCGTACTGAACACTTCCTGCTCTAAATCTGTCTCTTCCGCGGAGATACTCGCTCCGTTAGCCATGAATCAAATTCAAACTCTCACGCCTTCTATGTTTCCCGCCCTGTCACAAATCTCCAAACAACCTAACCTTAACTTCCAGACAAATGTGTCTCAATCCTCCAAAATATCTACCTCCCCTTTTCAATCTCGCAATCCCTCAATTAATCATCTCAATCCACACCCTTCTACACACGTCCACAATCCACTCACCTCAAATTTCACCACAATATCAGAAAAACTCAGCATCAACAATTCTCACTACTTTACACTTTCATGCCGGAAACGGAAATAAATGATGGAAATTTAAGATCCTTATTGGAAATGTGTGTTTTTTTGTTGTTTAAAATCGAAATACATATTTTTTAAATTCGCTGTTTTTTTGGTAGAAAATAAAGCTTGTATGAAAATTTCTTTTTGACATTTCTAAATTCTTCAACACCCTCATTTTTCTTACAATTTTTAAGCCTCAAAAAATTTAAAAATTGCCGAAGATATTATGGATTTTTTCTCACCATTTGTAGAAATCTTTTTAAATTTTCTCTAACAATTTATTTTTTAAAACCAGAAATCTCTTAAAATTTTGTAATGAATCTGAAGGATATTCTTTCATTAAAGCCTTTCAAAATTTAAAAATATTTCTAAATTTTTAAAGAAAATGATCAAAATGATCATAAGTTAATTTTGAGCGAATATTCTACAACTTTTTAAAAACATTTTTAAAAAATTTCAAAAAAAATTCGAAAAAATTGTAAGGTATTTTTATAATTTCGCACAATTTAAAAAAATAGGAAAAATTATAATTAATTTAAAACTGAGAATTTTACGGACACGGATTTTATATTTTGAGAAATTCTTTTGAATTCGCCCAATTTGTTGAGAAATCTTCCATGGATCTTCCGTGGGAATCTTCGATTCTTGCTGATAAGTGGTACCTCTAGTTCGCAGAACCGGCGGAGAGTTTCCGAGAAATGTATTTCCCCGCAAAACAAATGCAATATAAAAAGTTGAGCAGCTCTTTAAAACTGCGTTCTTGAACACATATTATATTATCAAATTAAATAGTATTTAATTAAACTTTGATCAAATAAATAAATTGATTGAAATAAAAGTACATTAAATTAAAAAGTATCTAATTTTCTTTTAATATTTTTCACATTTCCTAATTTAGTATAGGTACTAATAACTAAGTTATTAGCTTCAACCTTTAAAAAAGAAGAAAAAACGGCTCACTAGTTTCCTTTTAATGTTGTACACATATAATTTTCGTAAGATTCCGGAAAAACTTTCAAACAGATGTTTTACGATATCACATGTGACGAAAAAAATGCAGAACATTTTTATGTATTTTTTTTATTTAGCAGGATTTACAAAACATTAGGAAAAGTTAGAGTCAGCTTAAAAGATATTTAGGTCTTTTAGAAGATTTTAAGAAACAATGTTTTTTAAATAAATTTTCGAAAAACTATTCAAGTTTTTAAATATTGTTAATCTCTTCGAAAATTCAAAAATTGATGATTAATTTTTTTAGTAAACAATTACATTGGCAAAATTGCTTTAAAAACTTCGAGATTTTCAGAAACTGTCAGAGGAATCTTAACAAAAAAATTTCATTCCTTCAAAATTCTTAAAAAGCTGCTAAAATTTTTTTCGAAATACTTTAAATTTGATAAAATTGTTAAAAATTGTTAAATAAATTTATAGAAAATTATAAACTGTCTGAAAATTTTCAAATTTTAAATTATTTTAAGACCTTTCCAAAACTTCTAAATTTTCTTTCCAAATAATCTTTTCAAATCTTTCAGTTTTCCTTAAAAAATCTTTTAATTGTCCTAAAATCTTCTAGATTCTGTTTCGTGTGTTTTAAAATCAAATCTCAATTATTAAAAATGTTCTCAGAAATGTTATTATCGGCAAGGAAACTTTATTCTTAAATTAAGATTTTTTAAGTTTTTTGTCCATTATGTATTTCATTTTCCTTATCTCTTTCAGAGTTAGAAAAAGTTTACAAATTTTACATACTGTGATAGCAAAATTTTAAGAACAGATTTATTTCCTAATATTAAAAAAATCATTTGCAATTAAAATGTTCGCTTTGATCAATAATGCTGAGAAACATTTCGAAAAAAAAATTATCATAAAAGAAAATCACTTAATTGAAAATTTTAATTTACACAACTGATGTTGCAAAAAATCGTAATATTTAATAATAAACTTAATTACAGATCGTTAACTTAAACAGTCTTTTTTTGAGTGACTGACAAAAATTCTTAGAAATTGAAAAAAATTAACTGCATGAATAAAAAGCCAAAATACACACATCTAATTTTTTTCATACCTTACTTTGTCTATTAAATCATTATAATATCCAGGGGCAAACCGGGCCGCCAGGAAACCGGGCAAATGCAAAACAACGCGTTTTGGGGGTCCTTTTTCTCAAAGGTACGGGAGGTCCTTTGACCCCCATTCCCCCTGCTAATATCAGTTAATATGCATAAATATATTCAATTGTATGTATTTTTTAAAACAAATTAAAAATATATATGAATAAAAAATAAACTATTTTTTTCTTTTCATAATTATTAATTAAATTATTGCTTCAAATTAAACTTATTATTTTCCTGTTATATGATCATTGACTTATTTCTTGAGTATATCAAAGATGATTATATTTATGAATAATTTAGGATAAAGTTCCGAATATGTGAACGTCTTATACGCGTAATTAATCCCGTTTCCTAAGTTTTTTCTGGTTCCAGTCACGGGGGTGCCTTCCCGCCCCTCATGACGCGTGCGAAAAGGGGCAGGGGTGTGACCTTACATTATTTCTGTGACCAGTCACAGGGGTGCCTTCCCGCCCTACGACGCGTGGGAAAAGGGGCAGGGGTGTGACCTTACATTATTTCTGTGACTAGTCACAAGCGTGCCTTCCCGCCCCCAAAGACGCGTGGGAAAAGGGACAGGAGAGTGACCTAAGTTTTTTCTGGTTCCAGTCACGGGGGTGCCTTCCCGCCCCCCATGACGCGTGGGAAAAGGGGCAGGGGTGTGACCTTACATTATTTCGGTGATCAGTCACAAGGGTGCCTTCCTGCCCCCACGACGCGTGGGAAAAGGAGCAGGGGTATGACCTAAGTTTTTTCTGGTTCCAGTCACAGGGGTGCCTTCCCGCCCCCATGACACGTTGGAAAGGGGGCAGGGGTGTGACCTTACATTATTTCTCTGAACAGTCACAGGGGTGCCTACCCGCCCTACATGACGCGTGGGAAAAGGGGCAGGGGTGTGACCCTACATCATTTCTGTGACCAGTCACAGGGTGCCTTCCCGCCCCCCATGACACGTTGGAAATGGGGTCGTGTCTGAACTAAGTTATTTTTGTGACCAGTCATTGGGATGCCGGGGTTTTTTGGGTTTATCTCAGACAATAAATAAATTTTCGCAAAAAGTTTCTATAAAAGTCGTAGATCTTATCGAAGTACACATTTCTTATACAATACATTTTTTTCTACGAGTAATAGTTTCCGAGAAAATCACAGATAAATCTGATGAAATGTAACAAATTTCAATGCAATTGGCGACAGGTCTTTCTCCACCATCCGCGCTCATAGTACTTATGGGCGTGTGTTTCTTACGTGCAATATTATTTTCGAGATTTTCCTCTCTTCAGTCCTCGTCAACATGGATGAAACATATAAAATTTTTAGTTTATCTAAGATTCTCCAAGAAAGGGAAATAACTCTTCAGTGGTTGCGAGAAATCGAATTAATTCCCTCTGAACGATTTTGCTCAAAACATAAGAAGAAGATGACTCTTGTGGAGTCTGAACATGTTTGCAGATCCTTCCTTTGTTATAAAATACACAAATATCGTCACAGTATTACCGTTGCAGAAAACACGTGGTTTGAGAGGTGCCGCCATGAAGGAAAAATAAGGAGACCTAACTCCGTTCCCCCACTTGGCAATAGAAACATTACCGTAAGTGATACGCACATTACAGGAAGATCTTAGATTTGAGTGCGCAGGTGCGCAGTTGTCCTCTTCCTATAAATGGAAAAGTGTGCGAAACTGAAAGTTTGTCAAATTGACGTAAGTTGAGAGGTTCTGTTTGTTTTGATGCAAGTGTCAGAAATGTGTTCTAAGCCATGAGGTGTCAAGTTTCGGGTTGTGGACGAAGTTACACGCCGAAGAAGGCAAATACTCTTCGTTTTTTTAAAGCCTTCACTGTAAGTACAATAAACGTCTAATATATTTTATTGTTTTACCTAACTGTCATTTAATTTTAATAGAAATGATTTAGAAATTTAACCTTTATTTTTTGATCTTATTTTTCTCTAACTTACGTCAATTTGACAAACATTCTCACTCGCACACTTTTCCATGTATAGGAAGAGGACAACTGCGCACCTGCGTACTCAAATCTAAGATCTTCCTGTAATGTGCGTATCACTTAAGGTAATGTTTCTATTGCCAGTTTCAGACAGCGGCCTGTATGCTCATTACGTATTGTTTTGCGTTCAATTTTAATTTTGAACAAACGATCCGGGAAAGCAGCATTATAAACAATCAATCGATTTCTCGAGAAACAGTTTCAGATCGCATCTCATTCTATAGAGAGGTCTGCATGCTTGCTCTTGACAGCAACTTCGAAGAGAATGCTGAGTGCAAAATCGGCCGTCAAAAATACGAGCGAGAACGTGTAGAAGAAGAATCATGGATTCTCGGAATGATCCACAGAGGACAGTCCTACAACTAACGGTTGGAAATCTGTCCCGATAATAAGAGAGATCAGGCTACTTTAATTGCATTAATAAAAAAGCATGTAGCGGAAGGGACAGAAATCCACACCGATTGTTGGAAGGGATACCTTAATCTCGAAGATCATGGATTTGTCCACAAAACTGTGAATCATTCCGAACAATTTGTGGATCCCGATTCCGGAGCGCACACACAAAACACCAAGTCATCTTGGCGGTGGATGCGACGATTTCTCTCACGAGGAGGAGTGCGTAAGAGCAACATTGCAGAGCATCTCTGCGAATTTTTGTGGCGGCGACGCGTAAAGAAAATAGTTGCTGATCCGTTTAAAGAATTAATTACTAACATAAAAGCATTATACCCTGGCCACTAAATATACTCAGCAGACTATTATAAAAAAACTTATAAGGAGTATACAATCAAGACAATAAATAGAATACACTCAGAATTTCTAATTAAAATAAATGAAAATATATTTAAAAATCATAGAAGTAAAAAAAAATTTAAAAATACAAAAAAAAATGCTTTTCAAAATACTCCAACCTTCCCTTGTTGAAAAGCGTGAGTAGCTACCTAAACAAAACCAATGGAGAATGCTCTTTTTTTCCATAAAAATCGAGATATCACTAATTTTTTGGAAACTATCACTCGTAGAAAAAAATGTGTTACACAGAAAATGTGTATTTTTGTACGATCTACAACTTTTATTAGAAACATTTTGCGAGATTTTGCATATTTGCTAAAATAAACGCAAAAAAACATATTTTTTATGATTTTTCGCAATTTCACCATGAAAATCGCCGAGTCGCCAATTTTCACTATCATTTTCTTAATCAGCATATCAAAATACATAAGTATACGCAGTGTGAAGGAAATCGCCACGTTCACCTATTCGGAATTGCACCCATAACTTAATACATCTATTTTCTGGTTATGTAACTTTTTTAAATTTCAAATAATTTTCTATCCTTAAAAGAAAATTGGACTCTTACTTCTGCATATTTAATAAAAAACAATATACAGTAATGTAATCAAAGATATTTAACTTTCATATAATAAATGAAAATCATGGACTCTGAAGCTAAATATTTGTGCGGTTTGCGCTCATGGTAAATTCTTTAGTAGAAACTTAATTGGTAAATCATTTTAAAAATTGCTAACTTTCGTCATTTACCGACGCGCAACTTCCGCCCAGGGACTGAGAGCGAATCATGAGCAGGCCAAATGTAGGTTTAAATCCTTGCTCTTTGAGTACGAAACTCCCGAGTAATCCTTCTCCTTCCAGTGGGACCCTTACCCTTCACATCTGTCTCGGCGCGCTTAGTCACCGGGATTGCTGGAGCACAGGGTCTATTGTCGCTAATGACCCTAAATCACCTTCGATTATCGTGCCAACTTATTCACTTAAAATTTAAAAATAACTGATGCAAACTATTTGGAAGTCATTTTTTGGGAATCTGTGGGCTTTCACGAGTCCAGGGGTTTGTCATTGACAGACAAAAATTTAATGTCAATATTCTCTCATTCAATCGTTAAAATATGTAGATTCCGAGTATTTCTATTTTAAGACAGAAATTTGGATACGGCTATTGTCGATATGCAGGCAGTGGCGGACTGGCATGGGGGCGCAATCGGGGTTTCCCGGCTGCACCCACTTGGTTGGCGCCCTCTAAGCCATGCCAAGGCGCCCAAAAGTCAGTGGAATAGGAAACAAAACGCTATCGATCATGTGCGACTGCCGCTTTGCTACGTTCAACTGTTTTCCCCTCCACATGGTATTCGCGTTTGTTGCCGATGCTTTTAGCTATATTCTACTTCATTCTTCTTCCACGTTTCGACCAGTTAAAGAGTTCTTATCCACTGTATGTGATATTACTGCGTACATACATCTGTTCCAGATTATTTTATTGTAGTTTTATTTTATCAGTAACGACTAGTTTCATAGCGATTGTAAGTTTTTTGCACAGGTACTTCATAGGTATGAGAGGCTACACTTTTTTTAAATGCTTATTATTTAATAGTTCTGTACATCAGTCTCAGAATCTCTTTATTTTTTCAGGTGAAATAATTACTTGCGAATTAAGTTTTAATTACCACTTATTATGCCGAAAAAACAGTGTTCTTGTTGCGGCAAATTCTTAAAACCAAAGAGTCATCTATCAGTAGTTCAGGATGAACGGGCATTAAATGTTCTTAAAACTGCTTTTAACAGCTCCTTAACCATTCAGTCAAAGGTTTGCGATAGTTGTCGATGCTTTTCGATTAAAAATCATCGGATTAAAGATGCAAAACAGATGAGTTCTTCTGAAAATGATTGATCAAATGTTTTAGAACCAGGTAAGAGTCAGATTTATAAAAATTCAGAATCTTCCAGTGAAAGAGGCTGAAAGAGAAAGAGGCTGTTGCGTTTATACAAGCCACCTCTGATTTTACTCACATGAACGCTGAGTCGATTTCTAAGCTTCTGAATGATTTGCGTGAGGAGGCAAGAAAAGTAGGGTTGAATTTTGATGATCCATCTGCGCTTGAGGATAAAGATTATTATAGGCTCACCGGTTTGACGAAAAATCAATTTAGTGACGTTGCACAGTACTTGTCAATTGAAGTGCGTTCGACAAAAGGTCGTTCTGTGCGTTTGTTCCTTGCGTTATTGTTGATCAAGTTGCGCACAGGTCTTGCCAATGCGATTTTTTCAACTATTTTTGGCATAGAAAAACGAAGAGTTGGCAGAGGAATTACGGCAGCAAGAAAAGCTCTGATGTTCTCCTTTGTACCTCATCATCTTAGTATAGGTCACATATCACCCGAGTCAGTCATTAAGGACCATACTACATCAACGGCAAAAACGCTATTCGCAAATGGAGAAGATGTATGTATCCTTGTAGCTGATGGTACATACATGTTTATTCAAAAGAGTAGCAATTACTCTTTTCAAAGGCGGACTTATTCTATGTATAAAGGAAGGAATCTGGTCAAACCCATGATATTAGTAACGACGACAGGATATATAGTGGATGTTTTCGGTCCGTATTTTGATGATGGCAAGAACAACGACGCTAGTATCTTTGAAAGTCTTTTAAAACAAGATTCAATAAAATTGCGTACATGGATGCCCTCAAACTCTCTTATCGTTGTCGATCGCGGTTTTCGGGACTGCCTGAAGTTTTTAGAAGATCTTGGATTCGTTTCCAAAATGCCTCATTTTCTTCTAAAAGGATCACAGCACACTACGATTGAAGCTAACGAATCAAGGCTCGTTACTAAAGTCCGATAGATGGTTGAAGCAGTCAATGGGTTGATAAAAACTTGGAGAGCCTTAAGTGATGTTTTTCCAAATAGTTAAATCCCGTACATCGGCAATTACGTCAGAATAGTCTGTGCCCTTTGTAATGCTTTCCGACCTCCTAGAATTCATGATAATTCCGATGATCATCTGATCGCTGAACGAATGTTGCGATTGGCTTCGCAGCCTAATCGCCTGCAAGAGCGAGCAGAAAAGGAAAACTGGACAAAAATGAGGGCATCGTGGCTTCCTATAACGCAAGAGACACTACCTGATTTTCCTAGGTTAACTCTTGATGAATTGCGATACATCACACTCGAAGTATATCAGCTGAAGCAAGCCCAATCGTATACCGAGGAACATTTATCTGATGATGGAATGTACTCCCTTATTGTTCACAAACAGGAGAAAGGCATTCTAAGAGTACAAATCCAGTCTCGGCATACATCTTCTAAAGTGTATAACTTATGGATAGAAACTAATCCTGGACCAAATCCGATAAGTGGTTGGTACTGTCAGTGCAAAAGTGGTGCAAGAGCGGTAGGATGTTGCGCTCACATTTCCAGTGTTCTGTGGTATCTTGGTTACTCTAGATATAACCAAAACACTCCCAGACCTTCACGTAAATTCGAAAGTCACGTGAATGATGCATCGTGTTGGTCGGAAAATGAAGGAGAAGCAGCATCAACTTCAGATGACCAAAGCAATTCTGACAAATAAGGCTGTTGCAGAGTGCCTAGCCTCTAATCGACCATAAGTTCCGATTGACTGTAAACTAATATACCTTTTCTTAGAAAAATGTATCCAAGATTATTTCGATTATTTTATAGAAATTATTGCTAATAAATGTGATAAAGTAGGACATTTTTACCCCTTTCATGATTACAAACCTAATAAAGTATAAAAATGAGCCCTATTTTGAAGGCTAAGTACCTCAAGAAAAATGATGGCTTTAACATATGTTGTAACGCATATACGTGCGCAGTTTTTGGCCAAGTATGATCTTGCGTGAGCAATACTAACAATGTGAAACTTAGCATGATTTGAATGAAAGTGCGAAAACCGATGTAAAATACGAACTTAAAAATGACTATATCTTGAAATCAGTACACTCTTAGGAAAATTCCTTTTTTTGGGGTTATGAGACCTAGTTAGATGAATAAAATAAAACATATTTGAGGCCAATCTGTAGATGGCCCAAAAACCGGCCTTATTGACCCTCCTCTTTTATTTGTTTCCGATGAAACCCATAATATATTTATTTATTAAGAATGTATGGGACACCTAAATGCATTTTTATGGCCGAACGCTAATATATTGATTTTTATCATATGTTAACTTTCAATGACGCCTATACGTACCTTGAGAGAGTTTCCAGATCAACTTATTTATGTACAAAGTAGGACCTCATTTTCGCTTACAAACATGAAAGGGGGCAACTCATTTAATTTTTTACAAAATATCAACTTATTAACAACTGTATTTCATTATTTCAGTCATTGTTAAGTTTAAATTCAATTTTTATATTAAAATGACTACTTATTTGTCGAAATTTTCTCTAAAACAAGTTATTAGCTTATATTTCAATAGTTCGGATCAAAGAATATATTTCATTATTTTGGAAATTGTAAAATATTACAATATTTTGCTATAATTTATTATAATAATTGTTCTTTTTTATTATTCAAACATTTTGTGTAATTTTTGATGTTCTTATTATGAATTACTTATTTAAGTCAAGGTTTAAATCTTCGCGGCAAAAATACTTGAAAACTTGCAGTCCATATGGATGCGCGACTTTTAGTTCTTGCGCTTTGCGCTCCATAATGTATTTACTTCACGTTTCATGCTCGATCTTTGTACTTCCCAACATTTGTGCACAAACTTTGTAAAACTAAGGCCAAGCATTGACAAAACTGCAGTTTGGTGATTGCGAATTAACTTTTGTTAAAGCTTCTTCCGCTTTAACGAACACATTCTCATCACATATCTTGTGCTTCGCCCTCGATTTTTTCCAAAATGCGAACTTTTCTACATTACGTTCAACACTATTATATCAAACTCATATTAAATTTGTTTTTGTATCTCGGCTCGGGATTGTTTATTCAGTTATTTCAAAATAAAGTACAAATTTTATTTATAATGAATAATTTAATATTTTTGTTCCTTATTTTGCTCTAAATTTTATTCTCAGCTACTCTGAAAAATGTATCGTTCCAATAAATTTATATTATTACAATTCATTATATGCATGGATATTGAAACGGATATATTTTCACTGTCTTGTTTTTATAAATTAAAGAGTTCGCCTTCTATAAATAAATTATTTTGTTATTAAAAAAATTAAATATTTTATTTTCAATGTTTTTTTAATATTGAAACGAAGCTTAAAATAAAAACTTGCATAGTTAGACCACGTTATCACAGTCTGGGGAGGGGAGGGGGGTCAGGTATTACATATTTCTAATGCGTTTACGTTTTCTTCCTTAGAAACAGTATTTCCTTGCTTCCGATGACATTTTTTATAGGAGTCGCCCCCAGTATTGGATCCCCGACCGCGCCCCAAAGTACCCAGTCCACCACTGTATGCAGGCAGTATTAAACAATAGAGAATTCTAGAAAACTTGATCTTTTCAAAGATTCCTTTAGATCTAAAGGTATTTATTTATGACTACGTTATTCATAATGTTAAATCCAAATTTCTGACTGAAAATTGAAATTTTCCTAATCTACATATTTTCACGATTGAATGAGGGAATGTTGATATTTAATTTTTTTCTGTCAATGTGAAATGACATTCCCCTCGACTCACTTTTCTTTCAATAAATAAATTATAGATTATTATTTCCCGAGCTGAAATTGAGACCCTACTTTGAAGTTGCAGCTCCTTATTAGAACCTGCTTTCACGCTATTTAAAATTATAGCCCCTGCTTTAAACTTTTAACTTCTAGAGAGTGAAACATTAGAGCCTATTTTGAGGCTGTAACACGTCTCTGAAGCTACTTTGAATCTTTAGAACATACATTTTTATAACTCAAGACTCTAATTTGACGCTGTTTAACCTCCCCTTCAATAATGACCCTACATTGAATCTTTTGAGTCTACAATGTTTGAACTTCATGAAAATAAAGTAAAAAGTATTTTTTACTTAGGTTACTTGAACTCATTGGTCATTTTAATGACTGAATGCACACTTAATTAACAAAAATATTTAATTCAAGATTTAACTTAATTGTCATTAATTATTTATAAACACTGTTAAAAATGTTTGGAGTTTTACCACAAATCTACCAGAATTCTACAATACAAGCGTAAGGTAAAATTGCAAAATACATGTAGTGTAAGTGTTGTAAATCGTGAAGTCATCGTCTAGTATTCCAATACATGTATTAGAGCGTTTGTAATACAAAAATTGTGCGCAAGGAAATTACCAACAGCCAAAATTACTTAAAATTGTGAGTCAACGATCCGGGTGCACCGGGTCGAGCACCAGGTAGTTTAATACGTATTCTACGAGAACTTTAAAAAATTTAAATTTGGTGAATAACGAAAACAGTTCCAAATAGTTAGTCGACGACCCGGGTGCTCCAGGTCGAGCCCCAGGTATCTTAGCACGTATTCTGCGAGAACTTTTTCAAAATTTAGTTTGTTTCATCAGCCAAGATTACTAAAACTTGTGAGCTGACGATCCTGGTGCACCGGGTTGAGCACCCGGTAGTTTAATACGTATTCTACAAGAACTTTGAAAAAATTTTAATTTTGTGAAGAATGAAAACAGTTAGCACGTATTCTATGAGAAAATTTTCAAAATTTAGATTGTTTCAACAGCCAAAATAACTAAAAATTGTGTGTCGACGATCCGGGTGCTCCAGGTCGAATACAAGGTACTTTAAAACGTATTCGACGAGAAATTTTTCAAAATTTAGATTGTTCAAACAGAAAAAATCACTAAAAATTGTGAGCCGACGATCCGGTTATACCAGGTCGCGCCACAGATATCTTAGCACGTATTCTACGAGAACTTTTTCAAAATTTAGATTGATTCGACAGCCAAAATAACTAAAAATTGTGAGTCGACGATCCGGGTACATCAGATCGAGCATCAGGTAGTACTATACGTATTCTACGAGAACTTAAAAAAAATTAAAGTTTGTGAATCATAGAATACGTGCTAAACTACCTGGGGCGAGACCTGGTGCATCCGGGTCATCGAATCACCATTTGGAATTGTTTTCATTTTTTATGAAAATTAATTTTTTTTAAAGTTCTCGTAGAAAACGTTTTAAACTACCTTGTGTTCGACCGGGAGCACCCGGATCGTCGATACATAATTTTTAGTAATTTTGGCTGTTGAAACAATCTAAATTTTGAAAAAGTTCTTGTAAAATATGTGCTGAGATACCTGGGGTGCGACGTGGTGCACCCGAATCGTCGACTGACCATTTAGAATTGTTTTCATTATTGACGAAATTTAAATTTTTTTAAAAGTCGATCTGGTGCACCGCGGTCGTCGACTGACAATGTTTAGTAATTTTAGCTGTTGAAATAATCTAAATTTTGAAAAAATTCTCTTAGAATACGTGCTAAGCTACCTAGTGCGCGACTAGATTCACCCGGATTGTCGACTCACTAATGGTAGTTATTTTGGCAATTGGCACAATTTAAATTCTTAAAAAGTTCTCATAGAACATGTGCTACACTATCTGGTGCACGAACCGGTGCACCCGATTAGCGAAATTACCATTTGTTGTTCTCATTTTTCTCTTCAACAGGCGTCGAGATATCCAGCTACTAGACTTGTATTATAAAATTCCAAGCCATGTAAGGTAGCATAACAATGCCAGAATTTGGAAACTACCACATTGTGTATTGCAACGTTACCTTACTTTACAAAAAGAAACTTCCAATACATGTAGTGGAAGTTTCCAACAGGCATTTTTAACAGTGTATAAATCAATACTTCTTTGCAATGCTTAATCACAGAAAAATATTCTGTCTCAACTGAAAATGCTGAAAATTGGTACGAGAATTATATTCATTATGCAAAATTACTAAATATTGTCGATTACTAAGTCATTATAAACATTTTTATCAATAATTAATTAAAGTTTGTATATTAAACAGTCGTGTAGGTAATTGAGAATCATAACAAATTATAAGAATAGAATATTTTCTATCGCTAACAACAAATATTATGTATGAAATAAAAAATTTGAAAAATATATTTAAATATATATTAAATAAGTATAATTAAATTCATAGATTGTCATTAAATTTTTATTCCATTATTACGGTTAATTTATTTGCAGCATCATATTATGAAAACATTTTCTTAGAGAAATATTACTATTTACGTGTCTACCACTTGATTTAGGAGGAAAAATCTTTTTTTTTAATAAGAAAGTGTTTACTGTTTTAATTTTTTTATCATATTTATTGGAGAATACGAACAGCCAAATGCAGGAAAAATGATTACTTGTCTCGAATTTTGAAACGACGAGACAGTTGGGTATCAATCCAGTGCTGTTATTGTTTATATGAACTTATTTCTTGATGAGTGTTAGGTTAAATCTTGAACTAAATATTTTTATTTTTTAGTATAATTAGATTAATTATGTTGCTGAACGACATTTTAAAAATCTTTGCCCAAAAAAGGGATAAAAAGAAATTTTTATTGAAATCAGCAAGTTTGACATTGTATTCATTTAAGTAATTAATACCACAGAATTAAATTAAAAAATGTAGCCGCAAGTTCTTTTAAAGCGTATAACGTGGAAAACTTTTAAAAAACATAATTATTGGTCAAGTGCTAATGATTTTCATCGAAGACAATCTTACGCTTTTCGTTAGCTGAATTGGTTAGGGCATTAGGCGTTTGATAAATACTCAGTGCGTGCGTGCGATCTCGGGGTCGTTTCTTACAATACTTACGGATTTTTCAGTGCACTATGCTATAGCGTCATAATCAAAAAATTTGATTAACAAAATGTCTAAGAAATAATTTATATTTATTTATATCACAGATATTATTTTATTTTTTCTGATAAATAACAAATCTTATTCTTATTCATCCATATTGGTGTGAGATTATAGAGAACCAGCTTTGATGCCACAAGTCTTACAGTAGTAGTTTGAGCTTTAAATATTAATATTTCTAATAGTTTTTATTCAATTGATCTTAAAGTTTTTTAAATTTACCTCAAAGTGTCAGGCATGTCGACAATTTTTTTCGAATTGTGTCTATATTTTAATCAAATATGTCCACCTGGACATGTTAGGGAGTGGAGGTGGGTAGGTGGTGAACTGTCGAAGAATTGTCCACGTGGTATAAGGATGGGCCCTATGCAGTCTTCTTAGGACTATCAAGAATTTTATTTTCTTGAAATCTTTACAAATTCTTAGAAAGCTTTTTTTTATTTCCAAAAATGTCAGCAATAGTTCCGATAACTAACGCATTGGAAACTCACTTTTCAAAAATAAGGGGTCAACTACACAACCCCCCTCCCATTTTTAGAAAATTGAACTTTTTTGAAGTAGCTCTGGAGTTCTCTGATAACATTAAAAATAAATCAAAGACGTATAAAAAAATTAATAGTTTCAAAAATTCAAAATATTGACGAATGTCTCGTTTGAATAATTTAAAATAATCTAATCAACAGGAGTTCTACAAAAATGGAATGCTGGACTTCTTAATGACAGATTTACAAAAAAGTCCCACAAGACTTTTCGATCAAGTAAAAATTCGAAGAACTACAGCACTTTTAAGAAAACACGCAATATTTCAATTAAAAAATTTGGGATTTTCTTGAAAGTATCGTAGTTTTTCGAATTTTGACTGTATCGAAAAATGTTATAATACTTTTTTAGATATATCATTAAGAAGCCCAGAACTCTGATCAGAACTCTTAAACTTTGTGAATTGCCCAGAACTTCGATCAGAACCCTTATAACTCTAAAAACTGGTAAATTTCCAAACTTTGGGTATTCTTAAAAGTGCCATAGTTCTTCGAATTTTGACTAGATCGAAAAGTGTTATGAGACTTCTTTGTAGAAATCCTGTTGGTAGATCCAGAACTCTGAAGTTTCTTTTGGATTATTCAAATGAAAAAATTGTCAACATTTTTCATTTTTGAAAATGTTTTCTTTTTATACGTTTTCGATTTATTTTAAATTTTATTATCAGAGAACTACATCAATCTTATGGAATCAGAGAATCATGCAAGAAAAAGTTAAATTTTTAAAAAGTGGAGGGCTAGCTACTTTTCTTTGAAAGGCGGTGTTTTAGTAATATTAGCCGGAAATATTTTTAAAAATAATCAGAAACTTTAGAACTATGTTTAATCTACACGGAAGTCCACAACAAAGTACAATTTTGCAAAAGTAAGGAGGGGGGAGGGTGCAGTTAGGCCTCGATTTTCGCAAAGTGAGTTTCCAATGCTTTAGTTATAACTATTGCTAAAACATATACAGAACTCCAAGAAGATTGAAGAGGTACCCAGAACCTTAAAAAATACACGGAGAAAAATGGAAAAATAAATTGTATGAAGAGTGCTATATTATATTACATATTTTTATGGTACTAGTGACTGTCGCTCGTGAACATGTATCTATTCTAGATTACTAGATCACATAATTCCCATATCTATAAATAACTGTTTTATAGACTAATAAAATTAAATTTGATTTAGATCTTACTTTGTTTCATTTCAATAAGGTACCTTTTGTAAAAGGCACCTTATTTAGTAAATCCTCGTTAAAATATATTACTGCGTGTAGTTAAGATTAGAGTCGAAACAAGATACGTCGTGCAATGTCGAATATTCGAGGCACATTGAGACGCTCTTATTAGCAAATAACGTTGAGTCCGCGAACTTTCGGGGACTCTTTACTAGAAAGCTACCACCAATATCACGCAAGCGCAGTAGCGCTACATTACCGCCGACAGTTCGTGAGTTCGCGCCATTCTCGACTGCATCTATAGACATCGTATTTTTGTTTATAATCGTGTGAATTATCTTTTATAATATAATAAAAGTCCAATCTAAAATCTTCAATTTCTACTACAAGCCACTTTTAAAGCTTTTATGATTGTTATAGTGCGATGCTGCCACACTAAATCTTTATTTTCCCGGAATAGAATAAGTTTTTTCTGTAAACGAGACCGAACGCGGAATTTCGCGCGCGCGTTTACTTTTCTTTGAAAGTATTATATTTTATCATATTTTATGTATCTCTTTACTATCAGATGTACTCACTTTATGTTTCTCCTATATTTCTGTCCAAGAATTTGTGAATTTGTTTTTGTTGATTTTGCAATATCCAATTTATAATGTAACTTAATTGGTTTTAAATATTATTTTTAATTATTTAAAAATACAAAATTATTTAAATATTTGTGCCCTACTGCAAATACCCATATAGGATAGGGTGGCCCAAAAAATCACAATTGAGAAATTTTAACGGGCTTGTTGGCCAAATCGTTCTCGCAGGCAAATAAATGTATGCTTATTTTTTTATTTTCAAAACAAAACATTTTTAGAACTAGCTCTGAGGCTTCAAAGTTTCCTGACTTGTAGTAAAGAAATCCTTACACCAGCTACAGGTTTAACCTAGAGTGCAGCTATAGATTTATTAACTTATTATTACTCGACCATTCAACTCATTGTCAGTCACCGCAGCTTGGGATGACAGCAAATACGGTGTACAATGAGCGGACCGAACGAGGGTCAACTTTTTTTGCAGCCGTCCATCTGAAGTCCCTTCAGCCGGTGTTCAACTTAAATGCATCATTTTTCATAAGCTTTTCTTACGCTTGACTCAATTTAAATTATACTTTTAATCATTTTTGTAAAGAAATCTATTCTCAATAGTCTAAAGAATGTCTCTTCAAAATGTCAAGTTACACAAGTATATTTGAGGGTCACAATGAGCCTCCAAAAATTGCCATTTTATGCCATTTTTGATATGCCTAAAACTTTTGCATAATATTTCTGAGATATAAAATGGCGATAAGTGCAATGTTCATTGGTCAGTGAACAAGTATATTAAATTTCAAATAAATTGGCTTATAATTTCCATTCCAAAATCGAAGAAATAAAAATTGGAAAGATTTTACATGTTAAACTCCATAAGATATAAAAATGGCCAGAGCGAGTTCTAAAAATATTTTTTTTTCGAAAATAAAAAAATAGGCATACATTTATTTGCCTACTAGAACGATTTGGCCAACAAGTCCGTTAAAATTTCTCAAATGTGATTTTTTGGGCCATCCTAATATAGGTGCCTGTAAAGGTCCCTAATAGGATTCTATATAATCGTCCTATAAGTGACCTATATAGGATCCTATATAGGGTTACCTATATAGGTCAGTATAGGTGCCATCTATAGGAAATGAAACAGCTTCCTGCATAGGATTCTTCATAGAATCCTAAATGATTCTATGGTAAGGGTATGTATTCCTTCTTCCCAGGCAATCGCATAGTCAAAAATAACTTCTGCGCAGCTGTATCTGCTATAGGAAACTACTGCGCAACACTTCTAGTTCTTCCATCTGTCCTATATAGGTAACTAATAGGATTCCATATAGTATCCTATGTAGGAAGCTGTTTCATTTCCTAACGGTGGCTCATATACTGACCTATATAGGTGATCCTACATAGGATCCTATATAGGTCACTTATAGGATCCTTATATAGAATCCTATTAGTGACCTATATATAGGTATTCGCAATAAGGTGTATATAAATAATTCTTTATAATATTATTTTGCCGCTGCTCTCCTAGGAAAATTTTTAGTGAATGCCAAGATCGAACTCGGGAAAACGCCACACACAATTGTCCATGATTAAATACATCTTTAGGAAGATCTAACCCGATAGTATTGAAAGTTTGTCCTTTACAATACAATGTAATACGATGTCTAAAGACAATGTCCCCTGCCTTACCTCCTGTTAAAATGCGACATAGTAGAAAATTATTTGCAAGTTCGATTATTTGCAAACGTGTACTATTACATAGACGTTGGATAATAGAAAGATTATGAATTATCATAAAAATACAATTGTTTCTTAATCGTAATTCATGAGGAGAAAGGGTCAGTGGGTTCAATGAGTTCAAGTATTCTATGAGTATTGCATCATTTATGTCCATTATCACAATGTTCAACACTATCTTAAATTGTATAAATTCGTTCTGTGGTTTTGTCTCCACGACTCTGTAATTTATTTCTTCAACATCAACATTTCGTTCTGATAATATATCTGTCTTTGCTAGATCTCCAAATCTTCGATCCTGAATAAGTTTATTGAACATTTTCTGTGCTATATCATCGGTTCTACTAGCTATGCATTTTTCTATATATCGTAATTATCGCATTATAATAGCGTAAAATCGTGATATCGTACATTGCAAGATTTCATATTATATTATTATTTAATTATATTATATATACGTGGGTTCTAGTAGCGGCTAAGCGATGTTAGTACATTATAAAATCATAAAAAGCTGCGGAACCTGCTTGTACGTTATCATATTGCGTTTTATTTCAATACAGAGGTTTTGCGATATCATTGTGCGATATATTGTTCTCCGTGTGGTTGAATTTCATTCGGCTAGGTTAGGTTATGTCAGTTTTTGTTAGGTCAGGATAGATTAAACCTCTATGTAGGTTAAGCCGAAGCTGAATGAAACGGTACCGCAAACACAATGGGACAACACAATGAGTTTAATTGTGTTACGTGAAGTTAAGTTAGGTTAGGTTAGATCAGGTTATTTTAGGTTAGGATAGGTTTGACCTCTTTGCAGGTTAAGCCCAAACTGATTCAAACGCTACCGCAAACACAACGGGACCACACAACCAGTTTAATTGTGTTTCGTGAAGTTAGGTTAGGTTAGGCTACGTTAGATTTATTTCTAGGTTAGGCTCAAATTGACCCATTCGATGTAGCACACATTTGCTACTGGGAAAATATGCTTCCAGAGCTTTACGTGCAGTTCAATAAATTTCTGTTAATTCAGGTTAGGTGTGGTCAGGTTCTGTTGGGTAAAGTTATGGCTCAACCATGACGTGATGGGTGATTTTTGATACCGAATTGGAATTCAGCGCCCCAAAATCCATAGGAATACGTGTGTCTTGTTACCAGATCCGCACACTTATTTTTTTGTGTGGCTGTGTTATTGAGCATCTTTAGATTGAGTTTTTATACGGGAGACAGATTGCCATCGTACATATATTTTTCCCTTGTCTTTTAACAAATAATATGTAGTTGTATAAATGTATGCTTTTCTGAGCCACCAGGTCCGTCAATATAAAGGCATGATGATGTAAGCGGTAACTCGTCATCGTGAATCTCGATATCGTTCCGAGATTCAGTTAATTGTGGCATCGTTGGAAAGCAACTACTATCGAATCTTTCGTGAGAAAGATAGGTATTTATCTGAATATATAATCTTATGTATGCTTCTTGTATATTATACTTTCTCTGAAAATCTCGTAACATAACATATTTAAATTTATGCCGTAGTTCCTCAATTGTTTTTTATTATTCCTCGTGCATCATCTAATAGGATTTAGAAACAACATTACATTCGCGAAAAGCATTATCTATAGCATACGTAACATCTAAATTTAACCTAGAAGTTTGGTTACATTGAATATTAGTATTCTTATTTTGATCTATTATAAATAATTGGCCAAATAAAGGACTATCACCTACAGAAGGATACAGAGAAGTGTTATTCTGATAATAAACCTAACTGCATAGCACCACAATGAACACACGTTACATTCATTTGTCCGTAGAAATGTTCATTGATATCTTTTATTCTGATATCGCGATGGCGAGACTGATTCTATTTAGTTAATAAATTAGCATCATTTAATTGAAATGAAGTGTTACTTAACGACAGCTCGATAATGCGATCATTATTACGTTCTTCCTATTACTGCAAATCCTATTCCTCTCAATCGACTTAGTAAAATTTAACGAAAGCATTTATTTAACCCATTTTTCATCATTAAATCTTTTTATAACTTATAAATTCGAAAAATATTCAAATTTACATTTATTTATATTTTAATAATTTATTCAAAAGTCTTAAAAAATGCAACAAACAAATCTATGTAAATGTGTGAATTTAAATAATTTTAACTTCAGCGAGGCAGAGTTAAATTGGCGAGAATTAAAATTTCAGAATTTACATTCCGCATGAAGGAATTAAAACAACTTATTACACATATTTTGTGAACTTTTTAGAAGGAATTAAATAAAATCAAAATAACCACTTCTGAAGAATAAAAAATATCTCCGTGAGGTGCGTTACGGGTACAATTAAAAGGAATTAAATATATTGAAAACACGTTCTCTTTGGGAGAATAGAAAACTGTGTGGCGGTCGCTGTGGAAATAGAAGTGAATCAGTTTAGCAGGTATCATATTCTTATTGTGGCATTTTAGACAGATGGAAAAATCGCGCATTCAAAATAATAGAATAATCTTCACCTTTGCGCTGAAATCTGAAAATATTAATTTTTCTCTATTCTACGCTTATTACCGGGTTTATTTTCCACGTGTTAAACCTGATCTGTACCTTCGTCTTTATCTGTATTTCATATTTACCTATACCTGTTTTTATCTGTATATAATTAATCAATCATGCTTTTTGATATCATTGTTTTTATTGAAATTGAAAGTAAATCCACGAATTTACCTGTAAAAATAAATTCATGTAGTATAGTTAAATTATTTATTTGATCTATTAACTTTTTTAAGTGACCCTATTGCTAATACCTATATAGGTCACTAATAGGATTCTATATAAGGATCCTATAAATGGCCTATAAAGGATCGTATATAGGATCACCTATATAGGTCAGTATAGGAGCCACCTATAGGAAATGAAACAGCTTCCTGCATAAGATACTATATAGAATCCTATTAGTGATCTATATAGGACAGATGATGAACCGGAATTGTTGCGCAGTAGTTTTCCAAAACAGATACAGCTGCGCAGTAGTTACTTTTGACTGTGCGATTGCCTAGTAGTAGGAAGCTGTATAGGTTCTTACATAGATTTTAACGTAGGAAGAAGGAACCCATACCCTCAACGTAGAATCATTTAGGATTCTGTAAAGGATCCCATGCAGGAAGCTGTTTTATTTCCTATAGGTGGCACCTATACTGACCTATATAGGTAACCCTATATAGGATCCTATATAGGTCACTTATAGGATCCTAATATAGAATCATATTAGTGACCTTTACAGGCACCTAAATAGGTATTTCCAGTAGGCAAATACCTCAAATAAGACTTACATAATAAAAGTGGGACGATGGTCGTGGGAGCTAAAGCGTAGGCTTTGGACCCACTTCGTCGGCTTGCGGGTTCGATTCCTGCCTCGCACTCTGGAAGAGCCTCGGCGGCCCATGCGATGAACACTAGTCTAGCAAGGGAGTTGTTCATCTCCGAAGAGTCGTGGGACCCGTACCTCTAGAGAAAAAGGTTTTGCGCTAAGTAGTTTAAGCTGTTCCTCTTAGTGGTTCGGAACCCACCTTAAACTGTAGGTCCCCCTTCCACCACCAAGATAAGTGTGTGGGGGTTGTGTAAAGGAATAAAGAAGAAAGTGCAAGAAAAATGTAAACCCTTAGGGGACGCATTAAAAGCTTCCATTCCACTACTTACATAATAATGTATCTGCAAACCTTTCAGTATCTGTCAAGGTGACTTGAGATACGTTTAAAAAAATCCTAAAACTATAAGGATAGTACTTTGTAAACTGTAAATAAAAATGTTGATATAATATTCACTTAATGTATCAAATAAAAAGTGTGAAAATAATTTATAACTTAATTTAACTTTGCACTTTAAGCAGTAGTGATAAAGAGTCATATACATAGAGAAAAAAATACCTCTGAATTAATGAAATATTGGTATGAAGCATCAAAAGGTGCTTTCGCGCTCAGTCAAATACATATATAATCAATTCAAAAGTATACGCTATTGTTTCTTATTTTTTTGATTCAAATAAAATCTTATTAAATTAATAAAAAATTTATTGGACTCAGTTGAAGATGTCCTGGACCTAATAGTAAAATATTATAAAGTTAACTACAGTGAAATTTGAAGCAAACGAAATGTCCTATAAATTGATAGTATGATGCTCTTTAATTATAAAGTGCAATGCTATCGTTTCAACAGTAGAAAAGTTTAACTGTATAGTACACTGCCATAATCTATTAGCAGAAATTTTCGATTCAAAGGCCAAAAATATTGATTCAAATGCAAAATACATTTCTTTTTCAGAAGGTAAAATCTAAAGAATTTAAACCTTCTTTAACTTTTTACACATACTCCTCCGTTTACTCGTATTTTTATTGGCATTAATTCTTGAATATATATACTCCATACATTATTCTAAACTAAACTATTGCTGACTCCGGCTGGGGAAGACGTACTTTTTTTCTATTTTTCGCATTGTAAATATGTCAAATAATAATTTTTAATGTCCCATGGCGACCAATTTTTTCCCCCTCTAAAATAGTAAAATTTTTGGAAAATAACTAGCATGTAGACACTTTTCTATTCATTTATTTGCATAATCGTAATTTATCGTAATTTATCGCCCTTGTTGTCGAAAAAAGTTATGTTTCAAAGTGTTTATAGATATAAACAATCCTTTCTGGGAATGAGACTTAAATAGTAAATTAATAAATGTATGTTTATTTTTCTATAACAATATTCTACATTAAAAATTGTAACTAAATTAATAATCGCAAACAGTAATTACTGATTAAAAATGGACAATGTTAGATAAAAAAAAAAACATTTGCAAAATTTATATTTTGCATCGTTTCAAGCTAAATAGTATAATATGCTCCATTTATTACATGCGCTTTTATTTTTATTTTTGACTTAAATATTCACTTTGATTAGTTATTCTATAATTAGTTGTGTGAAATGCATAATAGTCTTTTTTTAATGAACTCTTACATAATTATTAGTACTTTTTTATTTCTGCCTATTGATTTATGTTAATACTTAGTTCAATAACAATAAACATACTACCATGATTATTATATTTTATTGGCGAAAACCTGTGCTTTTTTATTTTATTTTATCACTAAATTTGTTTATCAATACTAGAATTTTGAAGATACATTGTTTACAATTTAATTATTTAATTATGTTCAGTGTTTGTATATATTTTAAATATTTTAATTTATACTGCCAAATGAGACCACTGAAAAATTCTGAAAAAATAAATTTCCGACATTGTAAAATTCCCGAATAATAAAATCCCCGTCAAAAATCTCCGAATTATGAAATTACTGAATTATAAAAATTAAAAAATTGTTGTTCTTTAAAAATAAATACTATTTATTTATTAAAAACACAATGATCAAATATCCGCATCAAAAATTTTTTGTATCAATGTTTAAAGTATATGAAAATTATTTCTTGAATCTTAAATAACAATAATTGTATAAAGAAATTAGTTTAAAGAATGCACATTTTTAAACAAAATTTCTGATTCAGAAATACATTCTTTTTAATTATTGTTATTTAAACATTTTTAAAATTATTTAATACCATTTTGAACATTATAGAAATTTCTCTGATAAAGGTCTTTGTTTATTCCATAAAAAAAATAATATTCACCAAAACAATTTTTTTGATTCTTTAAATTCTATAATTTTCTGGTTTGGTCGTCGGCTGACAAATTCCCAAGTTAAAACTTTGACATAAATTTTAATACACCAATCACATCGGCTAGAAATGTGTTTCAGTGTTTTTTGTATATATTTCCAGTTCAGTTTGATGGAGTTTAACATGTTTTGGAAGATTCGAAAATATATTAATTCAACCCATTTGCATACGCTCATGGATCATAAGAAATATTTTGTAGATTGGAGAGGGTTAATACTTTTGGTTCCATTCTACTGTGCCTTACAGACAGTTACGAAATTTTTTTAAACATTTGCATTTATGATTCATACAACAAGATGTTTCTTCACATTGAAATCTTTTACCTTAGAAAGAAATACATATCTTGATCTGATAATATAGTATGCAGATGACTCAAAATTTATTTTTCTTTGTTTCTATCACAGATGCTGTACATCTGATAGTGTACACTTTTCACCGTATTCGAAATACTATCAAATCGAAAGTATCTTTATTTCGCGGACATAATTTTCTATAGAAGTTAAAAATATACTTTGTTAATTCAAAAGTATGTTTAACACTTTAAGTACAAAAATTTTTTGATACAAATGTGAATTTATTTTTCATAACTTTATATGCTTGAGCTTCATGTAATCGTCAATATTTTATTCTATAGTACTGTACTTTTGATTAAAAAACTCGAAGTATTTCACTCAAAGCAAAATTTATTGGATTATTGATATAAACTTTTGTATTAATAATGCGGAATTGAACAGCACCGGCACTTTTGATTTAAGAGTCCTTTCTTCTCAGAGTATATTGCACTTGACCACCTTTTTACCATTTTTTATCACTCCAAATCTGTTTTATAAAAAATATATAGTTTTGGCGAAACCCCCACCCCGTTCATCCCATTGATCACGTACAATTTTATGTAAATTAAATATAACATATCTTATGATTATACGAAATATTTTTTAATCTTTGGAAAAGTCTTAAAATTGAACTTTAAGTTTAAAATTACGAAAGAAGCATGAAAAAGTTTTTAATGATAAAAGTCTAGAAATTACTTGAAATCCGTTAAATTTTAAAGACACAGTGAAATTTTTCTTTTAAATAATAATAAATCATTTGAAATTCAGTAAAACGCCACAAGAAAGTTTAAGATATCAATTAGAAGTCCCAACATTAGAAATCCCATAAAGTTGTTTGAAATTTAAAAAAACCCATAAAATAGTTTAAAAATAATAAAAAGATTATTTAATCCTTCAAATATCAATGTGAAAGTTTAAAATTCATTAAAATTGTATTACTAACTTCGAGCTTCCTTAAAATGGTTTAAAATCTCTTGAAATTAATATAAATCATTGAAAAATTATTAAAAATATCATCAAATTTATTCAAATTCGACTGAAAAATTTAAAATTATATACAATGACCGACATTTCAAAAATAAATCTTAAAATTGTTGTAAATCTTTAGAAGTCCCTTAAAGTTCTTTAAACGTAGTCAATAATATAAAAATCATAATAAATCAACACCCATTGAAAGGGTACAAAGTATTATTTGCAATAAGATAATAAGCATATGCGACGTGCGCCGAAGAAAGGGGGCTACTCTCAAAAAATCGAAATCAAGGTTTTTACACATTTCGATAGTTTTTGAGCTGCTCTTTTTAATTAAACCATCGGAAAAATATCCGAGCGTTATTATTGCTAATAATTGAGTTGCTAGGTACCCGAATAATGGGGCTTTGGCTTGAGACTCCGTGAAACATCTCCCACCACTCACCACCTCATCTACGCGTCTCATCTATACCCCGTCCGTGAGCCGCGGCTACGACCTATCTCATTCCGTTAGAATGTAGTGGTAAGTGGAGAGGGAAGATTTCGTGAGTCTTCCCTCTCTCCTAAAAGTCCAGGCTATCAGGTCGACTTCAACCGCTCGTCCTGAAAAATCTCTCTTTTCAGAGTAAGCCCCCTTTTTTCGGCGCACGTCACATATTGGGACCTGAAATACTCGAATATGCCACCTGGTGACAGAATCGGAAAGCCCTGAGTGTAGGTAGATTTTGAAGGGAAGTATAGGCGAATATACGAAAATAATTTTTCTAAAGCTTTCGCAGTGCTTTTTAACAGTGAAACCGGGATAAAAATAAAAAGTGATAAATAGAAAGTGCCCTCATGGTTTCAGATTTCAATATTCTATATATTGTAAAATAAATACCTGGGAAAAATTTTTTGTTTCCACAGCTTTTAAAATTGACACTTGTGCAAGTAATCTTAATTGAAAGATTCACTGATTCAATTTTGGTTGATTCCGAATCAATGAAATTCAATGTGAAAGACAAAATTTTATAGCACGATGAATAGCAACATAACTTATCAATTGATCAATGAATCGTCTTGTAAATTTTCTTGAAACGTTGTTCCATTGAAAAGTCTCATGAAACTTTCATGGTCTCGTGAAACATTGCAATTAGCGGCGGGGAAATTCAAAATGGATATAGTTAGAATGTATATGGGACGCATATTCTCAGATTTATTTGTTCATTAATAAATTATGTAATGCCATATGTTACGATAAATGTTCCTTAAAGACAATGAGAAAAGATTGTCCAAAAATAACTTTCATTTTTATATGTTGTACATTTCAAAATTTTTGTAGCATGCAAAATTAAAATGAAACATCCATACACACACACACAAAATATTTAAAACATAATAAGTAGATACTATTTACTTTCTAAAACGTAAAACAGATTTAGTAGTTGTTTATATTACTATTAAATTTGTTTCTTAAACTGAAAAGAGAAGAAAGACAAATACTATTTGTTAACGATTTTGCGTAAAGCATGAAATAGTTTTAATGTAATTTTTTATTTGAATATTTAATCTGTATTATATGAATTATTATGTAAGGTAATAAAAAGCGTATAAGTTTTTTTTTTAAATTGTATTTTATAATTATAATCAATAATGATACTTCAAATTATTTAGTAAGAAATAATAACTTATAGATAAAAAAAAAATCTAAAGATAGCGCTGTCAAAGATATTATAAACGTAGATGCGGTGCGGGCTTAGTTACCCGCGATAAATATAGACGGCGCGTCCGATGAAAATTGTCAGTTCCTCTCTACCAACCGCTCCCCGGCTATAGTACCAATCGACAACAGCCACTTGGAGCGCTGTAAGCAACTCTCAGTAGGCCCCTTGAGGCACATTGATGGTTACTTAGCTCGGACAAGAACCATTTGGATTGAAAGTGAATTTAGTAAATTGCCAATTAAAACATGTTTACATTTATAAGTTATAACTTTGCAAAACATAGTTACTTTAATAAATACCACAAATAAAAGTCGATGAATAATTTATATTACAGTTTCATATATTTCCCACTATTTCTAAAATAATTACTTATAATTTTCATTCCATAAATTGTCTATATATAATTCTTTAATATTATTTTTTTATATTTTTATTTCTGTGATCTGCAATTTCTATGGATTTTTTTAGACTTTTATGAAAATATAATTATAATTGCAAGTGATATCAAAATTGTTCTTCCGGTTTTTAGATGTTAAGACGGCAATTCCAAGCCAGATTACGTTTCGCAATGGGAAACAAAATTAGACGAACAGAATTTCACTGTCATATTCATAAAAAATATCATGTTCCATAAAATATATTTTAAAATAAACTTTAAATTATTACAATTACTACAGCTTAATCGAAATATATATATATATATATATATATAATTCAAATTATTTTTTAAGTTTTTCAGAACTTTTAAATATATTCATAATGATTCCCATTTTGTCGTAAAATTTATGTAAAATTCTACAAAAAAATGCCTCAAAATCTTCCAGTTTTTTTTGCAATCTTATCAATCTTTTTAAATGTTTGAAATATTTTCGACACTGTAAACTTCCCGAAATTATAAAATTCTGGAACCTGAAAATCCCGAATTTAAAAATTCTAGAATAATGAAATT
>NC_046659.1:29475551-29477882 GCF_010883055.1 Belonocnema kinseyi | reverse complement strand
GTAATTTAAATTATTTTTTAAGTTTTTCAGAACTTTTAAATATATTTATCATGATTCCCATTTTGTCGTAAAATTTATGTAAAATTCTGCAAAAAAATGCCTCAAAATCTTCCAGTTTTTTTTGCAATCTTATCAATATTTTTAAATGTTTGAAATATTTTCGACACTGTAAACTTCCCGAAATTATAAAATTCTGGAACCTGAAAATCCCGAATTTAAAAATTCTAGAATAATGAAATTCTGGACAGTTTACAATATTATCGTATTTGAAAATTCACGAATAATAAAACTCCAGGCTGAATGCTGTCTAATGAAAAAATATACAAACTAGGAAATTCCAGATTTGCAGAAATTGAGAAAACAGTTTTGTGGTCAATATTATTTATTTATTACAAATACAATAATCAAATATTTTTATTATAGAAGTTTTGCTTAATGTTTAATTTTGACAAATTATTGTTTAAATTTAAAATAACAATAATTGTATAAAAATGTGATACAAACATAAACTTAAAAACACGTGAGCTTCAGTTGAATCAAATTTTACAGGATTCAATTCAGACTAATTTAACGCGACTTTTATTTTCATTTTTTTAATTAATAATTTTATTTTTGCGAGAGTTTTCTGTAATCTACAAAAATACAATGCACATTTTCAAACAACGTTTTTTATTCAAAAATACATTTGTATCATTATTGTTATTTTAAATACTAACAATAATTTTTAGAAACCCGAAAAAAAATAAAATTCCCGTCACTGTAAATTCGTAAATTGAATGATAACCAAAGTATAAAATTCCCGAAATTATAAAAGTCCCAAAATATAAAAGTCGAATTGGAGAATTCACGAAAAATAAAATAAATAAAATTCCGGACAATAGGATATTACCGAATTTGAAAAATCCCTAAAGAAAATGGCTGAGTTATAAAATATCTGAACTAGAAAATTCATGAATTTTAACAATTCAAAAAATTGTTTAACAAATATTATTTGTTTATTGAAAATACAATAATAGAATATATATTTCTGTATGAAAAATTTTGTTTAAAAATGTGTAACGAAGTTCTGAAAAGTCGAATTTGTTATTAATAAAAAAAATAATAAAAATAAATTTTTATATAAATCGTTGGTGAATTGAATCCTGCAAAGTTTGTTTCAAAAATGTTCTTATGTAGGTACGAAGAAAATTTAGGCAGAACATTTTTTTCTTTCAAAGCGCACGTGTTTTTTAATGTATTTTTTAATACAATTTTTAAAAAATTATTATTCAGGTGCCGATGATTTCATTTTTTGGGATCTTTCGTTCATCCCTTTCGGGATTTTTTTTCAGCAGTGCCATATTTTTAAACTCCTCTTAAAATCATGCCATTTTTCAAAATAAAAATTCAACATTTAAAAACATATTTAAATCATCAAAAGTATAAATTCTCTTTTAAATTATTTCAAACCTTTTTAAATTATTTAAAATTTTTTTGGAACTTTTAACTGTCTTTTAGACTGATTGCCATTTTTCCTAACATTTTTGTAAAATCCTGTTCTTTAAGAATCAAAACGAAATACTTTTAGCTTGGAAATACAGATAAAAAAAGAAAACAATTATAATTGTAACATTCAAAGTTTAAATTTGTCACTTTGAAATTGTGACAATTATTTTTCAAACTGTTTACTATTGAAAATTGTTTGTTTTTTTAAATTTCCAAACTAAATTGATTAAAAATAGAATATTTTATACTGAAATAATACTTCAAAAAGATTTTGAAATTGAATAAAGGCGTTCATTTGAGAAGCCATTAATTCGAACGTTTACACTTGTATCACTACTAAGGCTTTCGAATTAAATTAGTTCAAATTTTAACGTTAAAATATGTAAATTATATCATTTTGAACAGATCTAGATTCATCTTGTAAAATCAATCACTGTTAAATTTTTAATACTCGAACTGGAGTTCAATTTTCAAATTTACTTTCTTTTTCCGATTTGTCCAGGTCGCGACTTTAGCTCAATATTTAGAACAACTTTAATTTTTTTGAAATAGTAATTTTTTGGTTCTAACTTACGGGACAATCATTTTATTTTTTGAAAGATTTTCTACAAATCTTGTTGATAATTTTTACATTCTCATCCAAAATGAGAAGGTATTAGTTTTTTTATGAAAAATGACTTTTTCGGATTTTATCAAATGTCGACGTTTTGAAGCCCCTTGAGTCAGAAATAAATTTTTACGTCGGGGCCTGTTTGTCTGTCCGGCGTCGTCAATGTTGTCTGTATACCGTATAACTTTCGAAAGACTGGTCGGATTCAATTGGACTTTGACATCTTTTTTTGATAA
>NC_046659.1:29472024-29475451 GCF_010883055.1 Belonocnema kinseyi | reverse complement strand
GATTTCTGTTCAAATTCTAAAGTTCAAAAGAATCCTCAAAGTAAAAACAAAAGCAGCTGCTACAAATAATATATTGAATCATTAAAAAAATGGTTTAGGATACAAAATACCTAAACCTGATAAATATTTTAACTTTGAAGTTGAATTTGAACATTGAATGAATGGCTAGCTGAAATTAGAAGAAATAGGTCTTAAAAATTGAAATTTTTAAATGGTAAGAATTTTATAAAATTTTGCTAAAAGCTAGTAATTATTTATAAATTTTCATAGAATTTAAAAATGCAAAATTATGTGATGTAATAAATAGTATAATACTATAATAAATTGCAAACATAGGTAAGTGAAGTAAACGGTGTTTATTTAAATATTTTTTTATATTATTCCAGGAATAATATTTAATTAAAGGGCTGCAGTATACAAAATTAGATAACAAAGAAAAACGAATTTGTTTAGGAGAGCGAAATAACATTCCGTAAAATCAAAATCAGCCCATAAATATAAAACAAAAATTACTCCAGAGCTGAGGCGTTTTTGAATTGAGGCAAAAAAAAAGTATGATTAAACAAAATTATCCAGTCCCGAAAAATAAAATGTGGAAGTTTACAATCTCAAAGAAATAAAAATTTCGTGGGATTTAAAAATTTGTTTTAACAGCGACTGCAAATTTATTCTCTAACTTTCGAGCATAATAAATCTTGCTCCTAAAATGTAAAGAGGCCGAATAAGAAAAAAAAGAGTTCATGTTATTCTATTATAAAAAGAAGATGAATGAGTCGAAGTCGAAATATATCGAAAGTCGTAACGCCTTTTCATGATTCCTGATTGGCTTCTCATTTTGGTTTGGAACTTTGAAAACCGACATTGTACAAAATGATCAATTATCCAAGTAATTATTTAATAAAAACATAATAATTTGATCGATGTACATCTTTTTGATGTTTTTATTGACGTTGTACATTTTTCTAATGTTTTTATTATATTATAATAGGTAAATTGTTTATGTCACCGACACCGACAATCGACAGGTATGTTCAGGGTTGGTAAGTGACGCGCTATTCCAACGACATATAGTTACTGCAGTGTGGCGCCGATCCTGTTTCGAAGTCGAAAATCAAACGGACCTCTCTTCTTTCTATTTCCAAACGTTAGAAAAAGAGGTCCGTTCGAATTTTTACTTTGTACATAGTGTCGAGCTAACTATACGGCCGTCAGCATTGGAATGTGGGATAAAAAGAGAGGGTTAATCTAGAGAGTCTACCTGTATATTTAGTTTTACAAAATTGTCAATAAGCCAAGTAATTTTTAATAAAAACATAATAATTTGATCGCGGCTGCAGCCCAAGCCGGCTAGATAAGGTATGAAAGAGCCTTTACAAAAGCACACAGTTCGACTTCTTAAACCGCTAAGGAACCGTCATACATGGTTGCCAGATTGTATGACTGGGCCATGATTTCTATTGGTTTATCTTTTTAACGCACTGTTGTCAAAGTAAAAACGTCTCTCTGGTCATACAATTTTGCAATTAGAAGACAAAAATCTTTTTTACGAATTTCTTGTTTGGCTTTTTCAGAATTCTGATTTTTAGATACAGACAAACGTTTATCAATGATTTTCATTTTATTTCAAAAAATTTGAAATCGATATTGCATTTTTTGTGAGCATAACTTGGATTGGAGAAAAAATTTGAAAAAAATTTTTGAGGCTACGCTTTATACTAAAGCAATTCATTTTTTTTCATGTAGGTCTTTCATAATGTTGTTAAAACCATTATAATTGTGAAACAGTTTATTACAAACTTTGCATTCAGACGATAACATGGAGAATACTTATCTTAAGAAATATAAAATATGTACGCATACCTCATTTAAGAATTAACTTTGATAGGGCTCAAAAATCGACAATATTGAGGCCATGTGAGCTTATAACCTACAAAATTTCTTTTACATTTTTTTTAACCGCAAGTTGACTTCACACGAAACGTGATATCAAATTAAAAATTTTGGAAATTAAATAGTAAGCGAGTACACACGTTTGTCTGGTCCTACATATTTACAATCATAAGAAAACATTTTTTTTTTAATTTTTTCTCGCTTTTTAATAATTATAAGATTTTAGGAGCATAGAAACGTTTATTAGTACTTCTCAGTAATTTACAACAATTTTTGAGGTTACGGTCACATGGCCTTAATTCCTTTTTTCTTCCGTGTTGACAAGAAACAGAAACAGCGCCAAAGATATTATAAACGTAGATGCGGTACGGGGCGTCAGAGAGTTTGACACGTATGCATATCACTGCATTTTTTCAGATCTGAAGCCTGATCCAGGTTTTCGGTAGTCTTTTTTTTTAACTAAGAAAAAAAAATTTTTATGAAAAATCATATTTTTAATTTAAAAAAAAACTATTATAGAAAGAAATTTCGAGATAAACAAGTGTTGAAACATTTTTCTTTGACCATTTTTTTTTTAATTGATATAATCAAGTATTTATACCAAAGAAACAACTTTTTTAATGTTTGAAGTGTTTAAATATTATTGTTTAAATTTAAACTTAAAATAATTAAAACAAAATATATTTCTGGATAAGATATTTTTGTTGAAAATGTATATAGTATTTTTTAGATCACAAAAGTTCTTCCGAAAAATCGAAATGTTGATTAAAAAACACGTGTTTTTTATGTTTATTTACCGGTAAAATTTTTGTATAATTTTAATTTTAAATTGAAACAAATAATTTTTAACACCTTAAAATATTAAACAAAAATATATTTCATACAAATATTTTATTATCGTATTTTTAATAAATAATTAATATTGATTTAAAAAATTTTTTATTTGGGGCGTTTTATTATTTGGGAATGTTCAAATTCGTTAATAGTATAAACTGTTCAGGAATTTTATTAGTTTTGCAATTTTCTTATTCGGGACAGAGAGTTTTACCGAGTCGGGAATTATATTTTTCGGGGTATTTCAGCCGTCTCCATAGAATTACAGAAAATTTGCTCTAATTATAATTCCGACGCTCAATCTTGTTGATTTTTTCCTACAGTATTAATAAAAAAAAGTATATGGAAATTTTTGATATTACAAAGTTAGAGATAATCTCAATTAAAAATTTAAAAATTCGCTATACATCCAATTTTTATTCTTGGGTCTTGGCGATTTTTAACTAATCCATTTCAGTCCCTGGTAAATGGGAGTGATTTTGTCTTAGAAAATGAGTGATTCAAATTTGAAAAAATTGGGTAGGCTCTTTTGACATCTAGGCAGATAAAAAAGGTAAACTTCCGAAAACTTAAAAACTAATTTAAGAACAATTTATACTCTTTTGAGATGCAGATACAATTTACACAACACTAATTGTAAAATTTGCAAATTCTTAGGCCTTCAGTTTAAGAACTTGCATTTTAACGTTAAATATCTATCTAT
>NC_046659.1:29470047-29471924 GCF_010883055.1 Belonocnema kinseyi | reverse complement strand
TTGAGATGCAGATACAATTTACACAACACTAATTGTAAAATTTGCAAATTCTTAGGCCTTCAGTTTAAGAACTTGCATTTTAACGTTAAATATCTATCTATCATATATTTTTAGGCCTTCAGTTTAAGAACTTGCATTTTAACGTTAAATACCTATCTATCTATCATATATATTGAACTATTAAAGCCTGATTTTTGTAAAAATTAACAAATATATATTAAAGGTTGACTCAAGGTCACTTTTATTCAAAAATCTTGTTCCTGAATAAATTGACTCTTATCGTCTCCGATTTTGTTCTATCACTGAGGGATTGTGTTTTTCATAGAAAACATTGAAATGTGGGTTTTTCACGTTTATAAAATTATAATTGAAGGTCACATGGGGTAATTTTCTATGCAAAATATTGACTTACAAAGAATACACAGCCACACAAAGAAAGTGTGCGGATCTGGTAACAAGACACACGTATTCCTATGGATTTTAGGGCGCTGAATTCAAATTCGGTATCAAAAATCACCCATCACGTCATGGTTGAGCCATAAGCTCAAAAAATGACGAAAAATCATGCAATGAGGCAAATAAATTTAAAAATAATTCCAGTGATGCAAATTTTCACTTCAAAAACATGTGGACAACTGTGAATAATCAACCCTTGCCTGATATCAACTTATTTAACATAACTTTACCCAACAGAACCTGACCTCACCTAACCTGAATTAACAGAAATTTATTGAACTACACGTAAAGCTCTGGAAGCATATTTTCCCAGTAGCAAATGTGTGCTACATCGAATGAGTCAACTCAAGCCTAACCTATAAATAAATCTAACCTAACCTAACCTAACCTCACGAAACACAATTAAACTGATTGTGTTGTCCCGTTGTGTTTGCGGTACCGTTTGAATCAGCTTGGGCGTAACCTGCAAAGAGGTCAAACCTATCCTAACCTAAAAAAACCTGAGCTAACCTAACCTAACCTAACTGAACTTCACGTAACACATTAAACTCATTGTGTTGTCCCGTTGTGTTTGCGGTACCGTTTCACTCAGCTTCGGCTTAACCTACATAGAGGTTTAACCTATCCTAACCTAACCTAGCCGAATGAAATTCAACCACACGTGTAGCTATGTAATCGTACGGTTCTCAGTCTTAAATGTGTGTTCTATTAAATAGGTTAACTCGATCTTAACCTACAAATGAATCTAACTTAACAGAACCTAACGAAATTTTGCTTAACGCAACACAACTTAACTTAAGTGTTCCCGTTGTAACACAATAAAATTCATTTAATTGTACTACAGGTGGTTAAAAATTCAGACGCACATTACTTATTTGGAGAAACTTAGAACTACAAGTAGCATTGAACCCATTTCAATTAACCTGACAATGTTTTTACCAATTTAAATGTAGAACTGTAACTTAAACATGCAAATGAATAAGAGTTTTATTCTAAATTTTGTTCTCTCTACTTTTCTTAAACTTAAGGGATATATTTATGCTATTTTCCGTGTTTACATTTTATCTTGCTTTTTATTGTAATTAAATTGATTTATAGACCTACTTCAGTCTATTTTCTGCCTGCTATAACGTGTCCTTTTTTCTTCATTTGTAGGTTAAGGTCGAGTTAACCTATTAAATATAGCACACATTTAAGACTGAGAACCGTACGCTTACATAGCTACACGTGTCGTTGTATTTCATTTGGCTAGCTTAGGTTACGTCAGGTTTTGTTAGGTTAGGGTAGGTTAAACGTCTATGTAGGTTAAGCCAAAGTTGAATGAAACGGTACCGCAAACACAATGAGTTTAATTGTTTTACGTGAAGTTAAGTTAGGTTAGGTTATGTTAGGTCAGGTTTTTTTAGATTTGGATAGGTTTG
>NC_046659.1:29468125-29469947 GCF_010883055.1 Belonocnema kinseyi | reverse complement strand
TTGAGATGCAGATACAATTTACACAACACTAATTGTAAAATTTGCAAATTCTTAGGCCTTCAGTTTAAGAACTTGCATTTTAACGTTAAATATCTATCTATCTATCATATATTTTTAGGCCTTCGGTTTAAGAACTTGCATTTTAACGTTAAATACCTATCTATCTATCATATACATTGAACTATTAAAGCCTCTGACCTTTTTTAAGGTTTTTAAAACTCTTTTAAAAACTTTTTTTAACAATTTTGATTGTTATCTCTCAATAGAAGAATAAGTGTTATTTAATCTCCAGAACAGCAATTAAAAATATTTAAAGCTTCAATAGTTGAGACATTGTAAATATGTAGTCTTCAGTATATTGAATAATTTCAAACTTAAAGCTATTAAAGTATGCCATCAGAATTTTTGAATGGAAAGTGTTCGATAATTTTAGATTGAAACTTTTCAAATTATTTAGTTACAAATTAAAATCGTACAACTTCAAGTTTTATTAATTTTTTTATCATTTCACACCGCCACAAATTAATATTATTTTTTTATTGTGTCAAGAAAATAACGCCTGATTTTTGTAAAAATTAACAAATACATATTAAAGGTTGACTCAAGGTCACTTTTATTCAAAAATCTTGTTCCTGAATAAATTGACTCTTATTGTCTCCGATTTTGTTCTATCACTGAGGGATTGTCTTTTTCATAGAAAACATTGAAATGTGGGTTTTTCACGTTTATAAAATTATAATTGAAGGTCACACGGGGTAATTTTCTATGCAAAATATTGACTTACAAAGAATACACAGCCACACAAAAAAAGTGTGCGGATCTGGTAACAAGACACACGTATTCCTATGGATTTTAGGGCGCTGAATTCAAATTCGGTATCAAAAGTCACCCATCACGTCATGGTTGAGCCATAACCTCAAAAAATGACAAAAAATCATGCAATGAGGCAAATACATTTCAAAATAATTCCAGTGATGCAAATTTTCACTTCAAAAATATGTGGACAACTGTGAATAATCAACCCTTGCCTGATATCAACTTATTTAACATAACTTTACCCAACAGAACCTGACCTCACCTAACCTGAATTAACAGAAATTTATTGAACTACACGTAAAGCTCTGGAAGCATATTTTCCCAGTAGCAAATGTGTGCTACATCGAATGAGTCAACTCGAGCCTAACCTATAAATAAATCTAACCTAACCTAACCTAACCTCACGAAACACAATTAAACTGATTGTGTTGTCCCGTTGTGTTTGCGGTACCGTTCGAATCAGCTTGGGCTTAACCTGCAAAGAGGTCAAACCTATCCTAACCTAAAAAAACCTGACCTAACCTAACCTAACCTAACTAAACTTCACGTAACACATTAAACTCATTGTATTGCCCCGTTGTGTTTGCGGTACCGTTTCACTCAGCTTCGGCTTAACCTACATAGAGGTTTAACCTATCCTAACCTAATCTAGCCGAATGAAATTCAACCACACATAAAATTCATTTCATTGTACTACAGGTGGTTAAAAATTCAGACGCACATTACTTATTTGGAGAAACTTAGAACTACAAGTAGCATTGAACCCATTTCAATTAACCTGACAATGTTTGTATCAATTTAAATGTAGAACTGTAACTTAAACATTCATTTGGCTAGCTTAGGTTAGGTCAGGTTTTGTTAGGTTAGGGTAGGTTAAACGTCTATGTACGTTAAGCCAAAGCTAAATGAAACGGTACCGCAAACACAATGAGTTTAATTGTTTTACGTGAAGTTAAGTTAGGTTAGGTTATGTTAGGTCAGGTTTTTTTAGATTTGGATAGGTTTG
>NC_046659.1:29461128-29468025 GCF_010883055.1 Belonocnema kinseyi | reverse complement strand
ATCCTAAACCATTTTTTTAATGATTCAATATATTATTTGTAGCAGCTGCTTTTGTTTTTACTTTGAGGATTCTTTTGAACTTTAGAATTTGAACAGAAATCAGGAATTATATGAATCTTTAGATTAAACATTTAGTTATTAAAATTTAAATTAATTAAATTGAAATATTTTCATCGAACATTTGTAAATTCACCTGTTCTGATATAATTTTCGAAACGAAAAAATAGAACAAAAATACCAGGGGTGTTACTTGAAGTTTGCCGGTTTTACTCATAGATGTCGCTAGAGATATGTATACATTTCAATGATTTGGCATCTATGTCATATTTTTCTATCGACAATAACTTTCAAAAATACACAATTCAATTCTGCCAAAACAATAGCATCATAGTTGTTTACCTCAGTGAATATGTCGAGTTTCGTTCCAAGTAAATCGCATTTGCGGCATTCGTTGCTTTTCTCATTTCATCAAAAGAAAAAAGCATTTGAAGCTCATGGATTTTTATTACAAACTTATTGTGAACATGCTCCAGCAATTAGAACATGTGAGACATGGTTTCGTCAATTTAAAAGTGGAGATTTCGATTTAACAGACAATGAACATCCTGGTACAGCGAAAAAGTTCGAAGACGAGGAATTGCAGGCTTTATTGGATGAAGACACGACTCAATCGCAACAACAATTGGCACAAACACTAAATATGACTGAACGCTAGACAAATGGAAAATCGAAAAACCTTTTGCGAAATGCTGATTGAACGGTTCGAAAGGAAATCGTTTCTGCATCGAATTGTCAAGGGGGACGAAAAATGGATTTATTTCGAGAACCCGAAGCGGAAAAAATCATGGCTTTCACCTGGTGAGTTCGGCCCATCTACTCCAAGGCCAAATCGCTTTGGCCGTAAGTTTGGTGGGACCAGTGTGGTGTGGTTTACTTCGAGTTATTAAAACATGGTCAAACGGTGAATACGGATCGCTACCGCCAACAAATTATCAATTTGAATCATGCGTTGATCGAAAAACGGCCGGAATGGGCCCGAAGACATTGCAAAGTTATCCAACAACATAACAACGCACCGTCTCATACCGCTAAAGTGGTGAAGAACACATTAAAAGCTTTGAATTGGAAATATTATCGCAACCACGGTACTCTCCAGATCCTGCCCCGTCCGACTAACGCCTTTTCGCATCGATGGGACACTCACTCGCAGAGCAGCGCTTCGTCAATTTTAAAGAAGACGAAAAATGGCTCGTCGAATGGTTTGCCTCGAAAGAGAAAAAGTTTTTGTGGAATGGTATCTATGATTTGCCTGAAAGATGGGCAGAATGTGTAGAATCCAATGGCCAATACTTTGAATGAAGCTTTTTTGAGATTTCCTTCAGGATTAAGGGTTTTCTTTATTGGAAAAACCGGAAAATTTCAACTAACACCCCTGGTATATTCCTCTGTTAGTCCTGGCTTACCAGCGTAAAATGTAGACTGAGATTTTGTCAACAAAATTCAAGCGATAGATTAGCGTAATTAGATAGAGCGTCTGACATCGGCTTAGGTTTTAGGTTGTTCAGTTAGGTAGGGTTTGAATCCCATGCAAGTGCGATTTTTCATAGCGTTTAAGCGTTCGATCACGTTTCTTAATGAGCGGACGTACAATTGCATAATTTCTAAAATAAAATAAGCTAAGTACTGCTATTAAAAATAAAACTTTTTTGTGGGTAAATTGATCATTATGTTACATCATCTGTTCAGAGCTCCTGTAATGAAACGTCTACCGACGATTCTATATTGAAATGTATAATATAAGAATGTCTGTTTATTTTTCTTACTTTCCTTATAGCTCGATCTTCCTTTTATTGCTGTACTCTACCTCCGACGGGTGCACTCGAGTTGAGCCAACTGTTAGTGTTCGGTTTAAGCATTGGAGGGGCCCTCTTATTTTTTTGCTCGAGTTGAGCCAAAACTGACCTGTCTCCTGTTTATCTACATATAACTGGATGCTCCTTTTACCTTAAATATGTAGATATACTGTACACTAGTGAATAGATGATTAGACAGATACCCCCAAAATGCATTGGAAATTTGTTTCCCATATTTCCATGCATATTTGATAATAATGTTTTCATAAATTATTGTTTAAACTAGTTTTTATAAATTTTAGCAATTTTCTCTTAGAACAGATCTCTTTTTCAACCTCCTAGCTAGATCGAGGGAATAATCGATTAAATTAAACAGAAAGCAGGTTGTCGTAACTTTTCCACTTTTTGTCCACTTTCGATTTAGATTGAGGTAATAATGATTTAAAGTTAAAAACAAGAAGATTGTATAAGCAAGTTATTAGTGTTCATAACTATATTTTCTTAAATAATTTCTTGAAAGTTGTAGTTGTTCTGCAGTTTTTTACTTTGATTTGCCTTCTAGTTATAAACAAACAATGAATAAGCAATTTAATACAGAGCATTATTATGCTCAATTCGAGCATAGAAAGGTAAGGTTGGTTGACCATTGGCTCAATTCGAATGCGCTCCCTCCGACTCTACACGCGTTCTTACACTGGTCCCAAACGGTCGAACCTTTCGTTACTGTAGGTATAAGCGTTTAGGCTGAACCGTTTCATCCCTATTCTTATAATTTGTATATTAACCTTTCTGAGATGGCCCAACGTGAAAATCCTGGATTTCTCTCCGTGTATTTAATTTTTAATATGGGGGCTATATAATTTCACAGGGATAGCTTCTACATCTTTTTAAAGAAATAAAACAATATTGATGATTTTATTCAATTTATTGACTACAAAAATGTAATGATCTTATATTTAATAAACTAGTTGTAGTATTGCGAAATATTTAAAAAATTAAATAGGACAACATCAGTTGGCTTTACTTGGAAATTCAGACTTGTTCGAGATCAAACTAAAGATTGACCAGAAGTCTGTCTTACTTCGGTAAGAAACATTTCCATTCAAAACTTGAAGATCCCGTTCCTGTTCATAGGATATATTCTTGGGTTTCATTTTTCTCATGTACGAAACTCCCAGTTCCAACGACAAGTTTCAAGCTTTTCAGTTCAAAACATCCTGCATGTGTTTCGGTTTAGGCGGGTTACAGTCCGTTTTCTTAACCTGCACTGTCGTTCCTGCCTTGATTTTAAATTTCCAACCATTTTTTCCATCAAACCCTGTTTGTTTACTACTATAGCACAGCAGGTATACGTTCACTCAGAATAAAATTGTAAGCAGAGCGCAATAAAAATAGACCGTACCTGAGCTGTACGAAGCCTCAAGTTTCGTTTTTAATTCTTTCGGAGTACGAAACCTAAAAGAGTAAAACCTTTTGCTCTCAGTCCCTGCTGTCGAGCAGCAATTTGCAAACTTTTTTCACTCTTTATGGGGAGCGGTAAGGCCGCCACCCTCAAATTTTTTTCATAATACTTAAACCCAAGGGGGGGATACTTGACAGCCTGCGATGCGGGCATGTGCTTGCTTGTCGCGTTCGACCTTCCTATTATAAGAAAATTAGAGCAGATTAGGAAAAATGGAAAATTTAGTTAAATATTCATTACCGAATTTTAATAGGTAGCGTTAGATTTTCTGGACTATGACGAGAACATTAGAAAAAGATAGAAAGAAATCGGTTAATAACTTCAAAAGTTATTGCACTTTTGTTACGCTGCAAAGTAGTCCAGTAATGTATTTTCTTAGACAAATTTAGTGAAAATATTAACCGATTTTTATGAACTTTTTTTCCATAATTCTAAAATTATATCACGAAATTGATTCCGCTCATTTAAATTTAATTGTGCCATACCTTCATAACTTCAGTTATTGTAACATGTCTCAATCTCAGAACAATGAAAGGCATTCATGCTAGGCCAAAAAAAATAGTCCCATTCTCACAGCGGGGACCCTGCCTTGGAACCTATCGAGCTAGCCGGCCCGGGGTGGCATCCCCCTACCGCCGGGTAGCCACCCTACCCAGGGTAGCAGTTTGGGAATCGCTGCTGTGGAGTATCCTTTCCGTTCACTCGGGCCACTAGGGATTTTCAACAAAATACATCAATTTTCAACTCAAAAAGCTAAATTATCAATCAATAGGTTTAATAAATCAGTTTTTAGTTATAGACATAAGTTTTCAACCAAATAGATTCATTTTTAACCACGAAGATTCAATTTCTCTAAATAATATACAATTTCTAAAAAAAGTGGAATAATTGCAATTTCAGTTAAATATGTGATTTTTTAAATCAAATGATCAATCTAAATGAAGGGAGGAAATTCAAAAGTGTATAAAAGCTTTTTATTCAAATTTTCTGAGCCGGAGGAAAAACACAGAAAATCGCCGATCCTCCAAAACACACGAAAATCGATGTTTAATTGAGTTGCAATAAATTTGAGCCACCCAGATTCATTATGAGAATCTAGGGGAAAAGCATCATTTAGAGACTGCTTTTTCTCATCCAGAGCAACGTGAAGTGTCGTCTACAAACTGCCAGTCTCTTGTCAAAATGATTTTGTCGGGCGTTATTTCAGTGAAATAGATGTTGATAAGCAGGTAAGTTATAATAATAATTACCTAACTTTTAATTTCCTCCCATTTATCAGTGACTATTAGTGTCTTGAAATAAAAATTGTACTTGGAGTAGTATAATTTATAAATCTTAGGTTAGTCAAAACCGACATGACATTCAGACCACCAAAGCCGGGATGTACAAGGTGGGTAAACAACTTAAGGATGTCCTGGAGATTTCTTTGAGACATCTCTAAGACGTTTTATAACATGTCTTTCGGTAATCCTAGGGATGTTCTTAAAACGCCTACTAATGTCAGTACGATAGATGTCCCGAGGACATCCATGTCTTTAAGACATTTTGAAGTTATATTAAGGGATCGAAAGCACAGAAAATCACCGATCATCCAAAGTAGACAAAAAATCGATATTCAATTTTGTTGCAAGAAATTTGAGCCACTCAGATTCATTATGAGAATCTAGAGGAAATTCCTCATTCAGAGACTATTTTTTTTCTCATCTGGAGCAACGAGAAGTGTTGTCTTCAAACTATCAGTTACCTGTCAAGATGAATTTTTCGGGCGTTATTTGGGTCAAATATATGTTGATAGGCAGGTATGTTACAATAATAATTACCTAACTTTTAATTTCCTCCCATTTACCAGTGAGTATCAGTGTCTTCCCTGGCGGACCGAAGGAACCCAGTGGAGCCTCTGTAAAGTACCATTAAAGACCCCATTGGGTCCCCATTCGGTTCCTTTTTTAAAAACTAAAAAAGCAGCAAGATCAACTTTTAAATTGTTGAAATTCGGATTCTACGTTTAAATTCCCTATAGAAGTTCACGCAATAATCGCAATAGTTTTTTTGCAACGCTAAAAAGTTTGAAAAAATATAAGACGTATAATGCGTAGTCTTATGTCCAATTCTTACGTTAGTCAAAACCAACATGACATTCAAACCACTAAAGCCGGGATGTAAAAACTGAGTCGTGACCGTCTGCATCGAAATTGATGCTTGGGTCCGTTTGAAGAAATTTCCTCTAGATATTGTGCATTCAACGAAGTAAAGTTAGCTGGTGATTGAAGTGAAAATACCGAATTGTATGTGTAGATGGTCATGACTTTTTCAATACATCCCGGCTTTTTAGTTTAAAGCAGCCCCCTGCCTTTACCGTGTATGCATATTTAGTAGTAGTTATAGTAGTTTTCTTACGATCCAGAGGGGAAATGCGGGTCAAACTAATCCAACAGATGGCGCCACAAAAAGAAGGTCTGTCTTTTTCATTGAATTTCATTAAGAAAAAGCAAAAATAATTTAAAAACTTGATGCGTTTTGCAAATAAACAAAAAAAATATATGAAAAAATAAGAGTAACTATTACTAAATATTTAAAAAAAGAAAAAGTCGTAAATATATGTAGTTTAATATGAATAAAATTTAATTTTGAGATAAATTTTGAAAGCAGTTCGAACTTCATATTTCTATAATTTATTTTGCTGATATTATTGATTTTATTATTTGTTCTAGTTAAACAAAATTATTTGTTTTTGGTATTATTAATGTAGCTAATGAAAAAATTAATAATGTTTAAGACCCCAATGACAAAAATATTTAAAAAATATACATGATCAGCAGAATTAATAAAAAATATATATTACTTATATCCACTATAAATATAATAATAATTAAAATATGTGAGAATACAACTTAGGTTGCAATGTAAAGAATTTTTGTACCCTTAAAATCTTAACAATTTCAAGTTTTGAAGGAAATATTTTTAAAAAGTAGTGGTAATTGTAATTAAAGTGTTTGAGGGAATCATTTGGTAAAAAGTCAATGACACGAATGATAAATGAGAAAATGGATTTAATATTATTCAATATAATGTATATATTTATTTAAATTGAACCAAACATCATATAAATATTTATACAGTTCAATAATCTACTTGTTGCTTAATCTTGAAAGCTTTTTTCTCGCTGCATTCAGCCACTAATAATTTTATTGAAAAATTTAAAGGAGATTTTGAATTAAATAGTTAACTATATTATTGCAAATTTCATTTCTAAAAGAAAGAGACTATAAGCTATTAAAATCCATAAACAAACGTATTGTACTCATGACGCACAGTTGGAGGAAATGTACTTTTTTCATTCAAAAGTGGCTAGAGCCTTCAATTTTCTTGCGATTTTGAATTTTTCTGTTTTAAATTAAAGATAAGGTTTTATCAGATTTAAATTTACGAGGGTAGTTCAATAAGTCTTCAGAATGAAGTATAAAAACAATTTTTTTGGGTCATTTTTTTTTATTTTTCAACATAATCTCCTTGGAGCTCTATACACTTGGTCAATCGCTTTTCAAGTTTTTTTAATGCTTCAGAAAAGTGCGTTTTCGGAAG
>NC_046659.1:29459194-29461028 GCF_010883055.1 Belonocnema kinseyi | reverse complement strand
TTTCCATTTTTCTTAACGAACAATTTTTTTTTCAATTGGTTATAAAAACACGTAAACTCAGAAGATGTGGACTGTGACTGCACCATATATCTAGTCTGGAGTCGTGCTGACTGAAAACAGATGATTTGGAGCGATTCGCGCGCCATATGTTGGTCATTCTAAGGACTTATTGAACTACCCTCGTACTTTGGTGGGTAAGGCGGTGGGTTATTGTCAAATGATTTTGTATTGAGTGAATTTTAGCATGCAGTGTTGTGATTCATTTCCAATCTATAACGATTAAAGCCCCGACTTTTTCCAAGCGAAACTGCCAAAATTGGGAAATTTTTTATGTAAATTGTTTATAAACGTGTCAATTGTTATATTCCACAAAATATGATCAAAGATACATTTTTTAGGAATATCCGTAGCCATTGTAGCGATTAAAGAAAATAAAAATTTTGATAAAGTCTTACATTTGAATATTTTGTCACGATAATTATTTATAACAATGGTTATTGTTTACTTCTCAAATATTTTTGTGACTAGCAGTTATTCGTCACACAGCTTAAAACATTTTCAATGTAAAAAAATTTCGATGCGAAAGGAGCAAAATTTTGAATTTGTTCAACTAATGTGTTCACAACAATTTTAATTATTATATTTTGTCAAATATCATTGAATGTTTATTGTTTTAAGGAATACCTAAAGTCTTTCTGGTGCTTGAAGGAAATAATAACTTTTTTAATCTCAAATTCTAATAGTTTGCCAAAAGAATTGTTTATAACAATAGTCATTATAAACTTTTAAATTATTTTTGTTATTAAATGTCGTTCCTACATTAATGCGAAGCACTTTTAGCAAAACAAAAATTTTGCCAATAATAAGACTATTTTTTAATTTGTTTTTCAAATTTGTTTGCAACAAATAAATGGAATGATAAACAACTTATTTGTAATTTATGAGTCCCTGGACATTAATCTAAGACAATATAAAGCTTTCCTGATCAGTTATTAAAGCGCAACAAATTGTTATGTACAAAATTTCAGTTTTTCCATACTTTGAGCAGAAAAATTATTAATAAACAAATAGAGAAGACAAAAGTTCGGAGCGTCCAGCTTAACGAAAAAGTGAATTTAAATATATACATTATATTAAATAATGTTAAATCCATCTTCTCATTTATTAATCTTTTCATTGACTTTTTACCAAATTATTCCCTCAAGCATTTTAATTACAATTACTATTACTTTAAAAAAATATTTTCTTCAAAACGTAAAATTGTTAAGATTTTAAAGGTACAAAGATTCTTTACTGTGCAACTTAAGATGTAGTTTTACATATTTTAATTATTATTATATTTATATTTGAGATACGTCATATATTTTTTATTAATTCTTCTGATCATGTATATGTTTTAGGTATTTTTGTCATTGAGGTCTTTAATATTATTAATTTTTTCATTAGATACATTAATAATTCTTTTTAACTTCAACAAATAATAAAATAATTGGTAATAGTTACTCTTATTTTTTCATATATTTTTTTTGTTTATTTGCAAACAGCATCAAGTTTTTATTACTTTTTCTTTTTCTTAATGCAATTCAATGAAAAAGACAGACCTACTTTTTGTGGCGCCATCTAAGTAAGAAAACAGAAAAGCGGGGGCGATCAGTGATCCCAGATCTGAAACGAGATGCGGTCCAATGCTATGACAGGGCTATGTCCGTGTGAATATAGTAGGAGACGCTGAAAATGACTGAGTTGCGCGCGCAACCCATTTCACCTCTTCTGAATTTGAAAACTCGAAGATGCACGATTGCCGGTCGGAGCACTTCGTCGATTCTATTTATAT
>NC_046659.1:29450711-29459094 GCF_010883055.1 Belonocnema kinseyi | reverse complement strand
CCAGCATCGAAATCTGGAAATATTAAAATCCCAATCTCTTCATTTTATTTCAAAGCAGATAGAAATATAAATAGAACCGCCGAAGTGTTCCGACCGGCAATCATGCACCTTCGAGTTTTCAAATTCAGAAAAGGAGAAATAGGTTGCGCGCGCAACGCAGGCATTTATATCGTCTCCTACCATATTCACACGGATATAGACGTGTCATAGTATTGGACCACGTCTCGTTTCACATCTTGGATCACTGCTCTCGGCATGAGCCACAATGTTTTCTCCAAATTATACATTCCCCTAGATGCCAAGATGTGCAACTACGTTCAGAGGAATAAATTTGAGACTGACAATGCTCTCAAATGCTCATTGGGAAACCAATGAAATTTGAGCTGCAACAAATTTAACACCAGCGTTTTTCTTTGCACGTTTGCATTTTGAATTTTTTCAATATTTTATTATTTTGTGAACTATTATTAGTAGATTATTATAAAATATGTAACTTCTCAAAATTGTAAGCACTTCCGATAAAATTTAAGAAAGAAAGAGCATTTTCAAATTTGACCACGTATGAGTCGAGGGTGTCCGGAAATTTAAAACTGTATACTAACCAATAATGATCACCTCATGTCGAACGCTTGACATGGAACTTTAAAATATATGTGCTAAAACGCATAGAAAGTTAAGGAAAAAACTTGTTTTTTATAAATATTTTATTATTTACAGCATGGTGCATTACGAAAAAATATCATTTAATTAATGTCCGATTGACCATAGTATTGCGATGTTTCGGCGACTAGAATAATAATTTTGGTTTTAGAATGTTCCGAAAAGAATACGCTATTCAGATATAAAATACAATTTTATCATTTTCAGGTTTAAAAAGTTTAACGAGAGTATAATGTTTAGAGGCGATCCTTAGCTTGACAATTACAACATTTGTTAATGAGGCGAATATTTTTTATATCGAGTAGTGGATCAAATTCCTATTGAGGGTAGTCTTAGACAACATTCTATCACACTTATGTTTATTAAATGAAACGTATACACACCAATCGGTAAGAACGAACGAATTGAATTGAATAAATATGTATACACATATCGTAGAATTTGAACAGTTTTGAATGCATAATCAATCGTATATTTGAAATATACGTTTCTAATACCTTTTATCGAGAAAGGATTGTTTCCCATTTCAATTCTTTTTAATGTGGTCAAAATTTCAACTAAAAAGTGTGTATATTTTAATAATGATTTGGACGATTAACATTGAATTCAACTTAATAGTGTTTAATGCCGTGAGGAAAACGCGAACATTGGAGACAATTTAATTCTCTCCAGCGAGTGAAGATTGGGAACAAAGCACCCGGTAACAAGCGTAGAATAAAGAAAAATTATTATATTCAGATTTCAGCACAAAAGTGAAGATTATTCTATTATTTTGAATGCGCGATTTTTCCATCTGCCTAAAATGCTACAATAAGAATAAGATACACTTCCTAAACTTATTCATTTCTATTTCCATAGCAACTGCCACACAGTTTTCTATTCTCCCAAAGGGAACGTGTTTTCAGTATATTTAGTTCCTTCTAATTGTACCGGTAACGCACTTCACAGAGATATTTTTTATCCCTCAGAAGTGGTCATTTTTTTGATTTTATTTCATTCCTTCTATTAATTTTACCAAATATGTGTAATAAGTTGTTTTAATTCCTTCATGTGGAATGTAAATTTTGAAATTTTAATTCTCACCAATTCAACTCTGCCTCTCTCGAGTTAAAATTATTTAAAATCACACATTTGCATATATTTCTTTGTTGCATTTTTTAAGATGTTTAAATAAATTATCATAATATAAATAAATATAAATTTGAATATTTTTCGTATTTATAAGATATAAAAAGATTTATTAATGAAAAATAGGTTAAATAATTGCTTTCGTTAAATTTTACTACGTCGATTGAGAGGAATAGGAATTGTAACAGTTGACCTTGAAAGTTGGAGTCATTTGAATGCTATCTGCCGAATATAATTTTCAAGCAGATTGATAGTAATTAATTGCGCACACAAAATATGGTAAATGAAGTCAATTGAATTGCTTTTGTGGAAATATTATGTTCATAAAACAAATGATATTGAATCGTATCAAAATTTGATGATAATTTAATACCTTCTGATAAGTGAAACATTGAAGGTTACAATTCGAACTGTAAATTTCACTTAAAAATCATACTTGTTGCAGATTTATTAAAATAATTGTTCGAATCATAATAAAATAATAATAAAATAAAAATAAATAAATTTTTTCACATAAAAAGGTATAGTTTTTGCACAGTGGTAAAATGTGTTCGAAAGGTGGCCGTGCGTGCATCAAAAAGCTAGAGAATCAAACCAGAAGTGACCAATTGGTGGCGTGACCTTACTAAACCTATTTTTTGCCGCGTAAAGTTCAAAATTACAAAAGAATTATATTAAATACGCCGAATCAAATGTTTCTTGTCGAATTTCTGACTTAAGAGTAGTTGAAGAATAATTTGTAGATTAATGAAACAGAAGAGAAGTGAACGTTTGATTTGCATTTGTTTACTAATGATAAGTGTTGAGGGTCACGGGTGGTAAGGTTATGTGTGTTTACTTACAATTTGACAGGTTGCTCATTGTTTTGAAGGTTATTTTTCAGAAAGAGAGTAAATACATAAGAAAAAGATTGTTTATGGACATAAATACAGTTTAGACTGCCGGCGCCGGCAACGGAACTATCTTTCTGGTGCCGGCAATGGAGCAATTTTGCTGGCGCTGGCAACGGAACAATCTTGTCGGTGTCGGCAACATTGCTCTCTGCTGGCTTTTTCCGCCGGGTGTGAAATTTTGAAAAGCATGAAGTGATGTATTTTTCATTCACTGCTTACGAATATTGTCATGAAATTTGGAGAAAAAAAACATTTTGAAGTCAAATCTTCAAAAAACCTACGATACTAACTTACTGATACTGGTCTATTTCTATGCGTTTATTGTGAACAATGGACATGGAAATACCTGAAAACATAATTTCCAATGTTAAGTTTTCAAACTGTAGGTTATTTTTAAAGTGTAAACACTATTGGCAGCCGTAAAAGCCATATTTGAAGCACGCGGAAGGGATTTTCTGGCAATTGTAGAGTAAGGAATTGAAACTTTAAAGTTATTTTGTCAAATTTTGGCTTTTGACGCTATCCAACCCACCCCACCCTTCCCGCAGCACCCCAAATATGACCATAATCTTATTTTCTGATTAAAATAAAATATTTGATCAATGTTTGAAGTAGTCAATTTTTCTAAAAACATTTTTTTTAAATAAGTCTAATTCCTAATCATTTAATAATTTTACTAATTGTTTAAATTATTATGTATTATTTATTTTCAAAATTTTTAAAAATTCAGACAGAGGTCCACCGTTTTTAAAATTATTATCCTATGCTACTTTTTGTTGAATTACTACATAATTTTGATATATTTCTTGTAATGTTTAACAAATTTCTATTTCTTTAAACAATTTTTATTGGTTTCAGCAGTTACTTTTCGATAACTAAAAAAATAAATAATATAGAATAAATACATTTAATATACAAATACTTTTAATACTTTTTAATTTCAAAAGAAAGCTGTTATCTGTGGCTCGATTTTTAGAAATTGTGAAAATAAACGATAAATAAATGCTTAAATGAATACATAATGTTTTAAGAAAAATTCATTACTCCAAACAATGACAAAAAATTACATTTCAATTAGAAAATACAATTCTTTTTTTACATTCTTTGAAAATAAATAATTGCTGAAATAATCTACATTTGTTAAAACGATTCGAAGTTGTTTAAAAAGTCATTGTAAATATCAAAATTGCCCATCAGTAATTATTTGTATGAGGAAGACGAGGGAAATAGTTAAAAAGTTACAATAATACGTAAAAATGTAGTTTTTTGATTTTACGGTCATATTTGGGGTGCTGCGGGGATGATGAGGATCGGTTGGAAAGGAAAGTTATTATATGGTTTTATTTCGTAGATACTCCTCTTCAATCTCTACAAAATTTGGCACGTTTCCATGAAACCCTGGAACATCAGTTCAATTTTTTGAAAATTCAAAATTTTCCCGTGTAGCTCAAGAAGCGTTTTTTGGACCACCCTAATATACATACAACGTTCCATTGATAGCGTCAAAATCCAAAGATTTTCAAAATAATTTTTGAGTTTCAATATCTTACTCTATTGTCAGACAATCCCTTCCGCGTGCTTTAAATATTATTTTTACGATTACCGATAGTGTTTATACTTCGCAAAAAAACCTACAGTTTGAAACTAAACTTAAAATTTAGTTAAATTCTAAATTTAAATAAAATTTAGTTGAATTAAAAATTAAAATAAAATTTAGCTAAATTAGAAATTTAGCTAAAATTTAGGTGAATTTTAGAATTGAATAAAGTTTAGTTAAATTAAATTAATTTCTCATCTCGTTTCTTTTAAAAGAGAAATTTCCTAGATACTCAGTAAATGAGTTCTAAAACAATTCTGTTCGTAGTTTAAGATTTATTGTAGTGCAATTTTTAAAATTATTTTGTAAAACTAAATTTTAAGATTGAATACAATTATTTAGATCATTTCAAAAAGTAAATACAATTTAGTTAAATTCAAAATTTAAGTAAAATTTAGTTAAATTTAAGTAAATTTCAGTTACAATTGTAAATGTTTAATGGTGTTAAATCTAATTATAATCTAGTTAAATTAAAATGAAGCTTTCTTTAAATTTTAAATTTTAGTGAATTGAATACAGATCTGTGGATTGTTTCTTGACTTAAGTAATAGACAGCATTCAAATAAGCTGGATAAATTTGAAAGAAAATTTCTCTTATTTTGATAATAATTAGGTCGATTCAACAAAAAACTCAGGAAAGTAATTAGGATCATAACTGATTCATAAGTGTTCAGACTCATAATTCTAAAATTTTTTATTTGAAAGTTTTGAGAATTCGACAATGTCAAAATATAAAAGGAAGCGTTTAAACGTCAGCATAACTGTTTTGCCAGGAAATACTTCATTATTCTACAATTTTATTTAAAATTAGAAGTATATTAGCAATTAAATAATTATTCCATTCTAAATTATTCAGTTTCAAAAATTGGATTATAACTTCAAAGCCTTTGAAATTAAAAGGTTTTAAATGAGAGAAATTTGAAATGAAAATAATAAAAATTACCGTGTAATTATTTTCTTTTAGAAGCGCAGAAAGACTTCCGTTTCCCGCATAAAAGTGTAAAGTAGTGGGAATTGTTGATGCTGAGTTTTTCTGATATTGTGGTGAAATTTTAGGTGAGTGGATTGTAGAAGTGTGTAGAAGGATTGAGACAGATTTGTGTGAAAGTATGTTTGGAGATTTGTGACAGGGTGAGAGGACTATGTTGATCATGTTGGTAGTAGCAGGGTTGGGTAGCGACAAAGAAAGGCGAGACAGGTGCAGGGAAAGTAGGAGAGGAAGGAACAGGAGCTACGAAAATAAGAAATAGTAGGAAGGAATAAAAGATGAGAAACGAAAGTAGGGAAGGATGGAAGATTTGTTACTGGAATATAGCAGGATTGGAGAAAAAGGATAGGGAGTTTATGAGACAGTTGACACAATGGAATGTAGTCATAATGATGAAGACGTGGCTAGATGAAAAGGGATGGGAAAGAGTAAAGGGAAGGTTACCAAGAGGTTACAAATAGCAAGTGCAAAATGCAGAGAGGAAGCATAAAAAGGGCAGAGCAATGGACGGAATGGTGATGGGAGTAAGGAATGAATGTATAACAGGGAAAGATAAGAAAGACAGTAAAGAATAAAAAGAAGGATTAATAATAGAACATGTAATGATGGAAGGAGATAAGTGGATGATGAGGTAAGAGAGAAGGTTAAGAAACTAGAGATAGGTGATTATATTGATTCCGATCACTTTCCCTTAATAGTGATATTAGAGGGACAAATAAGCAAGAGCAATATGAATAAAAGGGGAGCAAATGTAAAAAGTGTGGGAAAAGGGGGTTGGTCAAGGGAAGGAAAAGAACAGTTTAAAGAAAGGAGGTCAGAAAGAAATTAAGAAAGTAGAGAAAAGAAAAAAGTAATGGGAAAGAATATAGGAAAAAAAAGAGAAAGTATGCTGAGTTGTGTTATCAAAAGAAAGAGGAAGAGAATAAAAGGTTTGAGGAAGAGGCGGAGAAGGCTAGGACGGAAGAATAGGTATGGAAGGTAGTAAACAGAGAAAGAAAAAGAATAAACCAAGATATTAAAATGGTAGAATAGAAAAAATATTTTTTGGATTTGCTAGGAGGAGTAGAGAGAAAAGTTGTAAAGGGAGAAAAATATGGTAGAGAAAGAGATAAGGAAGAGGACATCTCAAGGGAAGAAATAGTTAAGGTTTTAGGAATAATGAAGGATGGAAAGGCACCTGGTATAGATGAGATTCCAAATGAAGTATGGAAATATGGAGGGGAGGAACTAGAGGAATGGGCACGAATAATGTCTAATAGAGTATGGAGAGGAGAGAGGTGGCCAGAGTTATGGAAAGAAGGAATAGTTATACTAATAGTAAAGAAAAAAAAGAGGTTAAAGATAATAGGGGGTGACCTCGATGCCAACACTGTATAAAGCATATGTAACTATTTTGTGGGAGAGATTGAAGATAGACGTTGAAGAAAAAAAGATCTAGTCACCGAATCAGACAGGGTTTAGAAAAGGAACAGGGGTAATGTACAACATCTATGTTCTAAACTATTTAGTAAATAAGAGAATTAAAAGGGAAAATGGGGCAATGATAGCAATGTTCGTGAACTTTAAGGCGGCGTTTGACTCATTAGACCGAGGTGAAATAGAAAAAGTTATGATAAAAAAGGGGATAAGAGAGGGATTAATAAAGAGAGTATCAGACATTTTTAGAGACAAAAAAAAGCAGGGTAAAGGTAGGAGAGCAAGTAGGAGATAGTTTCTGGTTGGTGAGAGGTTTGAGCCAAGGATGTCCTTTGAGTCCACTTTTATTTACTTTATTAATATCAGACTTGGAAGATGAAATGAGGAGAAAAGGATGGGGCGGAGTTAGGATAGGGAAGGAAAAGATATATACACTGGCATACGCAGCCGACATAGTGTTGATGGCAGAAGATGAAGAAGGCATCGCGGGACTAATTACAGGATTAGAAAAATAGTTAGATGGGAAAAAGCTGAATGTAAATGTAGAAAAGACAAAGATAATGAGGGTTAGAAAAGGAGGGGACAGGGAGAAAGAATGGACAGGGAAATGGAAGGGAATAAAGTTAGAAGAAGTAAAAGAGTATACATATTTGGGATATATCTTGCAAACGAATGGAGATCATACAACTCATATAAAAGAAAGGATAAAAGAAGCAGCAGGGGTAATGAAACAGATATGGGGAATAGGAAAAAGAAGGTAAAAAAAAATTTGAGAATGAGAATGTGGTTATTTGATACGCTGGTATGACCAGTCTTAGGTTATGGAGCAGAGATATGGGGATGGAAAGAAATGAAAGATATTGCGAGTTTACAAGAAAGGTATATAAGGTGGACACTAGGTGCAGACTGGAGGACGCCAGGATACAAGGTGAGAAAAGAAGCGCAAAGGGCTAAGGTTAAGACGCAGCTGAGGGAGGGAAAGGAACGGGAGTTGGCGAGAAAGTGTTTGAGGGAGGTAGAAGCGAGTAGAGGGAGGGCGATCGAATCAAAGGGATGGGAAGAAGAAAGGAGGGAGTTCTTTAATGATAGAGAAATATAAGACGGGACTGTAGTAAACTATGAAGAACTGGAAAAAAGGGAGAGGGAAAGACAATAAATAGAAAGATGGAGGATCATTGAGGAATCAAAATACAATAAATGGTATAACATGATAAAAAAGGCAGGAGTGCCAAAGTATTTAGAAAAGGGATGCGGAGAGACAAGGTGGACCAGAATAGCAAGATTCAGATTGGGAAAGGATGTAAGGGAGGGGATGTACTGGGAAAAAGAAGAGAACAGAAAGTGTAGAATATGTGAATGGGAGGAGGAAACATGGGAGTATGTATGGGAAGGAAGTAGGAGAGGAATGGAAGATAAAAAAAGCTGGCAAGAGAATGTGGTTAACATTCTAGGGGAGGCTGGATTAAGGGAAGAATGGATGAAGAAGTTGGAGGGTGCTTGAGGAGCGAATGAGAGAGAATGAGAGAATGCATGTGAAAAAAGGCAAATGGAGGTATAAAAAAGTGACAGAAAAAGGAAACGGGAGTCGCTTAGACTAGAAGCGTAAAAATGGTCAGTAATGGTAAGTTAAAAGTTAAGTAGACTAAGATGCGTTTGCGTTCTCATGCTCTCTCTCTCTCTCTCTCTCGCTTGCACTCTCGC
>NC_046659.1:29441602-29450611 GCF_010883055.1 Belonocnema kinseyi | reverse complement strand
AGAGGGAGCTCTTCTTAATATTTTGACACCAAAATCATGTCGATACACCTTACCGACTGCGAGTAAAGCCACCCACGCTTTAACTTGACAGACTGTAAGGAATGGAAGTCATGTAAACCCTTAGGGGACACACTATGAATAAAGAAGAAGAGGCGTAAAAATCAAATATTTATTATTGAAAGAAGCTAATTTATAAATTTAAAATTCAAAGTGTCAGTATTTCTAAAATTTCGAATATTCTTCACGTATAATCTGTCGATTCAAACTATTTAATTTTAAACCTATCAAATAAAATTACTTATAATTCTGCAATACATTTTTGGCAGCTTTAGTATATAAATAATTTTAAGCTGCAATGGGCAAATTATTCAATTTCAAACCTCGTGAAAAATTGGAAAAATGTAAAGTCTTTGAAATCGAAAACTTTTTATAATGAGAGGAATTTTAAGTTGAAAGGTTTCAATATATTTTCAACCTAAAACATTCAAATTGAGTAATTATTATAAACAGAAATTTTACGAATTGTATTATTTAACATTTTTTCGTCAGCGAGTTGATAAATTAAAAATTCAAATTGTAATATTTAAAAAATTTTGAATATGCCACCAGTATAACCAGATAAATTCAAATTATTTAATTTTGAACGTTTTAAATTGAAAATCGAAATGCAGAATTTTAAATTTTTTGTTTTCGGGGTTATATGATTTGGGAGGAGATTAATTTAAGCCTAATCAAGTTAAAAGGATAACAGTTGTCAATGTTACGATATGGAACCTTTTTATTCAAAAACAAATAAAATCTCAATGTTAAACTTTTTAATTGTTTAAGATTTGATTTTTAAATTCAGTATTTTTTCATGCTTTACATTTTTAATTTTACACTTTTAAACCTTCTTTAAATTTGAATAATTGAGAAAAAAATAACATTTTTATAGACACCCTTTTTTATTTTTACATAAGAAATTTAATTTAGGAAATACCCTTTGCGCCAAGATGAACAATCTTCCGAGAGGGAAAAATGGGTTAAGCCAAATCTGATGTGTGCATGAAGAAACTCACTATCTTCGTTCTGACGTAAGGCTTGTTTAAGTATACGCTGCAACGCGAAAACGACCCTTACGTCAAACTTTAGAGAGTAACTTTTTTCTCCAAGACGTCAGAAATAACCATTGGCTTATCACATGAGAAAAAATATGATTTGATAAAAAAATGTTGTCACTTATTTATTACATGAAAACATTTGTTCTCGTTCTTGCTTACAAAATTGAAGAAGTAAGAAAAAAATCTTGATTGGAATACATTGATTTTTGAAGAACAAGAGGCTTTAAGCATTGTAACGCTAGACGTAAATAATTTTTAAATATCTTCCTTTTTAGTTTGATAGACTCAATATTAAAATGGAAATTTTAATATTGTCAGAAAGAAATATTTACATTAAGTTCATGTACCTAAATGAAAGTTTTGACTTGTAATTTTCAATTGTTATTTTTACATTATGTCTAATTGTCTACTGTGTTTTGAATTGCAGTTAGAAGAATGTTGTAAGAAATACAAAAGAGCGAAATCAAAACTTCGGTTTTTATTAAAGATCTTTGAAAAAGACTATACAATGTTTTAAAAAATAAGTCTAACAGCAATGTGCCAGATAATCTATTTTTTTTTTGGTTCGATTCATAATTTTTTTCAAATATGAAATTCCTTCCAAATTTGTTTAATTATGCAAAAAATAAAAATTTGTAATGCCTTTTTCAAATAAAAAAGTGGGGTTTTCTGTATGATTGTCGTTCTTTTTCTCAAAAAGCCTTTTTTTGTTAATGAGGTCATTAATTTATAATGCATAAGTCTTTAAAATGTTATACATTTATGCAGAGTATGTGGATACGAAATGGAGTCATGGGCACATGTATTAGAGAGATGTACAGGAGAGGAAGAGGGACAATTGAGTGTGGATGAGTGGGTAAGATGGATTTTGGATGGTAGTGGACAGGGAGTGATGTGGATGAAGAAATTGGATGAAGTAAGGGAAAGCAAGGGAGTAGGGCAGAGCCAAACGGGTGATCCTGAAAAGGGACAGTAAAAAAGGAAATTGTTTTCAATATCGTGGAAAATGCATTTTTTTATGGTAAGAGGAAACGGAAGCCCTGGAAGCTCGCTCATTTTAGGAATTAATATCACTACTGTTACTATTGCTTATCCTGCGTAATGCGAAAGAGTAGAATATAAGTAGTAGTTAAGTTAGACTAAGGATGGAATTGTAAATATATGTACAGGGAGCGGTGGCCCTCAAACCCGTAAAAGGGAGATATTAAATACATACATACATACATATTAAAGGAAAGCATTTAAAATAATTATTTTTACAAAATTAAACATTTAAAATGGAATTAAATATGTGAACAGTCAAACAAGTAAAATGCACGACTTGCTACCGCCTGAGCTAAATCGACCACCTGGAGAACATATTTTTCGATACATGACCAGTGGAGAAAATTTTGAAATTTCAACTTACTTTTGTCATTGAATACAAAATAAAAAAAGTAAAGAAAATAATTAAACGAGACTAAATAAAAAACTAAGGAAGCCTATATATTTATTACAAAGAAAATAAAATAAAAACGGCGTCAAATTATTGAATAAAAATATAGGCTGTTAAAGTACGAGTACATAATAGTTCTGTGCATTTCTAGCATTGATTTATATTATTTTTCATGATTGCGGTTTAAAAATGTAATTAGTTCAGATATTAAAACAACAAAAATACTAAATAAATGTTTCTAAACGTAAGGCCTTGGATGGGCCAAAAATACGAAATCTTAGAATAACGGAAATAGCTAATATTTGAACCTGAAAAGATACCACGTGTTATCACAAGTGTAGAAATATAACACTTTAATTAATTTTTGATATCAAAAATGGCCCTTGCCCTCGGGTGTCGAAACGAGGTCAAAAATGTTCAATCCTAACAAATTAAAGATTTGGCATATTTGCACAAAAATTATGGTAAATTTTATGTCAAAATTTAGTATTAAATGCTCATAAAAAAAGCAAACTTATATTTTTTCTTAAAAATTATATTTTTGGAGTATGAGAGAAAATTACATTTTTCTAAGATTGGGTTACTTCTTACTTTAATTTAAAAAAATGTTTCATATTTATAACCTGGCCTTAGCTAAACTGTAGAAGCAATCTGTAATTTCATTTGACATTAAAAAATGCTTCTTAGACTTTGCAGCTGTTAAAAAACTCATAAATCACTAAATTCACAAACATTAAAAAAATTCAACATTTCAGAAGAAAAGTTTTCCAGGTTTATAAGGAAATTATAGCTTGCTTTTCAGAATTTTTATTATTTTAACCAGAAAAAATAGTAAGGGCATATTGAACTACAATTCTGTTTGATTTAACCAGACATTTTTCGAGTGTATTTAAATTTAAATAAACGTTAACTGTATCTACAGATTTTTATACTTAATTAAAATTATTTTTTCCTTCAATTATAAAGTAAAATTAGATTGTTACCATTTTGTATTTCAAATGCACTATAATTTAGCGCGATCGAAAATATGGTTGCTTATCGCGCCTCTACAAGTATGTGGAGGAACGAATCAGTACATATCGCGCCTCTACAAGTATGTGGCCTAACTTAAAGCAATATATATATGCAAAACCACAAACTTGCCTAACGCGCTAACTAACGGCATGTGGTGCAACTAATCTCATGCCGTATCTAGGACCTTATCTTTGACTGTACTCATTCCAATCTTTCTCGTTATCACGTTTCGACGTTTTTAAGCATTGAAATAATATATTCAAATGTACGATAGAAAATCAATGGAAACGTTTACATTGTAATCAATTCAAATATTCTTACCAGGCATAGAACCTCGGAAGTTATTGTTAACCCTCACGCCACAATGTGGGGTGTTTAGACACCCCAAGGCCCTATTTTCGCGCATGCTCTAGGCCTAGAGCGTCTCAGGGGGTAGGGAACTCAATAGCCTCCTCTTCGGTTGTCCTCTGCACGTGGCAATGTATTATTTACGTTACTGCAAGACATTACTTAATCGTTTATTATCCTTCATGAAATATATTATGCGTTAGGGACTACGTAAATAGCCTTTGTGTTTCCTAAAACTGGAAAAAATCTAAGAGATGAAATTTTCTCGTTATAATTTAGCAGAAAATGATTGAAAAAGTCCTTTGAATAATTGTATAATTTTGTGAAATACTTCAGACACAATATTATACCATAAATCATTCATAATGTGTTTCAAAACGAATGGGGTGTGCAGACACTCCACCTTGTGGTAAAGGAGACTTTGTCTCACCTTGTAGTGTGATGGTTAAAATATGGAACTTCCTTAAGGTTCCATTGGCTCTTATACATTTTTGCATTTCCACCTTCCCAATTTATTTATGAATTTATTTACGGAAATACATGCACTTTCAACAGTTAAATTATAAATATTTCCCTATTTATAACTTTGAACTTTTCAATTAACATTGCAATCATGGAATCTCGAACATTAAAATTGACATTTCAAACATTGTTCATTTCTAAACTTTTTAATTTTTCAATATTTCCCATTTAACCCTGCTTTGTATTTCGAACGTTGTTTCAGAATAATTCCATTCTGAAGGATTACAATTGAGACCTTTTTTAATTTTGACTGATGAGAATTTCAGATGCTTTCACTTTTTAATATTCAATTTTATTTTCAATTTATTATGGCCAAATTTGAATCCTTTTGCATTTAAATTCATTTAAAAAATCTTATTTCACTTTTTAATAATTCAATTTTGAGTTCTTTTAATTAAATAAAACAATTTTCATCCCTTCAAATTTTAAATTACATTTATTTTCTTATTGCTTTTTCACGTCTCATTGCTCACTACATAATAGTAGACAACATATAAGCACAGTATAAGTTCTTTCAATACATATTAATTACAGGAATTAAAAAAATGACACCTAGACATTTGAATATGATATATTGTTTCAATTATGTCAGCCGTATGAATATGAAAAAGCAAAACTGATATATTTATTTTCATCGTACCCTAGTAACACCGCATATTACCTCAATATTTCTACCATATTCCCTGTAATATTGCGGATATTGCAGGAAATGTGGTAGAAATATTGAGGGAATATGCGGTGTTGCTAGGGATATTCTGTTTTGGGGAAAGATACTTTCTTCCAAGCCTGACGGGAGCCACGAAGGAATAATAAGGAGACCCAACTGTCAGTGGGAAGCCATCTGAAACTGGCAATAGGAACATTACCGTAAGTGATACGCACATTACAGGAAGATCTTAGATTTGAGTGCGCAGTTGCGCAGTTGTCCTCTTCCTATACATCGAAAAGTGTGCGAGTGAGAAAGTTTGTCAAATTGACGTAAGTTGAGAGGTTCTGTTTGTTTGTTGATCATCATACGAAAGATACAAAAAATAAATATATATAAACAGTATTTTCGGTACTTGTTTGAAAAATGTGTGAACAGATTTTGAGAAGGAAACGTATAGTAAGTACCTTTTAAATTTGTAATATGATAAATAGGCTAAAGATTCTCAAGGCTCTGAGAAGCTCTGATAAATTCTCCGCAGGCACTCAGGTAGATATATTTAAACTTTAAAGGTCCAGGTCGCTTGTTTAAATGTTTCAGAGGCTTTAAAATGTCCTTTCCAAAACTGAAATAAAAATATGATCATAAATAACAAGCAGAGGGTCCTTTGTTAAGCTTTCGGATTAAAATTTAGGAAAAGATTTTTTTAATTTTCATAGTTAACAGTCTAAAATATAATAATTCAGAATCTACGGGTTTCGATGATTTCAGATATCTAACTTTTTTTTAATGTTTAAAATTGGAATTAATACAACCTTTATCGTAAATGGAATGAGATACGCCAAAAAAGACAATATTTTTGAATTCAACTCGAAAATTGTATATTAGTATATAAGTATATTATCGTCGCATCACTCTTAAAAGGACCCAAATCTCTCTATCTCCGACACTAAATCAATCAAATCGAACCTACGAATAGTTTCAAACCGGTCGGACTATTTCGCCTGAGAATACTCACATACTCACAATTATTTGGAAACATAATTGTGAAAGCTATTTCTTTACTAATTTTACAGATATCAGCCAGGAGAAAGAGAATGATTGTGCAGAGTTGAATTTCACGTATTTCAGAAGAAGCCTACACAGAGACATGTTACCTTCAAGAAAGTGGGGTTACCTCATGGCTTAGAACACATTTCTGACACGTGTATCAAAACAAACAAACAGAACCTCTCAACTTACGTCAATTTGACAAACTTTCTCACTCGCACACTTTTCGATGTATAGGAAGAGGACAACTGCGCACCTGCGCACGCAAATCTAAGATCTTCCTGTAATGTGCGTATCACTTACGGTAATGTTTCTATTGCCAAGTGGGGGAACGGAGTTAGGTCTCCTTATTATTCCTTCGTGGCGCCGCCATTGTAATGTTTGTTGAGGTTATGTTTTCGTCAGCAAACATCAAATTTGTATAGTTTAAAAATCCATATCAATCAATAAATATCAATATGTACAATGGGGCATATTGAGAAAAAGTTGTAAACAAACATGTTTTGAGGTTATACACGCACTGATAAAAGAATACTCACATTCCTTTCAAGACTTCAATATAATTCTGGAGGTTACAGCTAATCAAACCATCTCTTATTTTCATATTTGGTTCCATCATTTTCGTTGCATTACGGTATATATTATTCATTTTTAACTCTCACAAGCCACACGACACGCGGCACGAGCTTCTTGTATTTACGGAAAGTTCGGGTGTGAGTGTTGTGCGAACTAATGCAAGGTGGTAATTTTTTTAATGCATTTCAATTTATAGGCATAATACTGATGCGAAAATTATTTTAGGTTAGAATTTTCAGCTGTACGAGCAAACTAATTATAGGAATTATGCTGTTTGATCGTGACTGCTAGAATGTGTAGCAAATGATGATAGAATTATCTTCCAAATTTTCTGTTTGCAGGAGACAGACGGCTATATCTTCCCATCAATATATTTCTAGCTACAACAGCTATACCATTTTTTCAGTGTAGTAATCGCTCTTCAATTAGTGCACAAATGCTACGTGTCCTCTTCTCACGCACGTAGAAAAGTGCAACAGCGACCTATTTTCAAAATAAAGTATGTTCATCCGCTTATGCAAGTCTTTTCTTTAGGTAACGGCAAAAGTTTTTCGAGCTGTCAAGTGAAATAAGTGAGTAAAAGAAGTGCAATACTTTTAGTTCAGTGAATAACATAAGATTGCAATTATGAAAGGAGTCAGATATTATAAACGTAGATGCGGTACGGGGCGTCGGAGTGGGGAATTATATATATAGGACATTACATTTTCTGCCCTATCGAGGTGCTGCCCTCATCGTACTACGAAGTCGAATTTTTGTTTTCTCATTCTTCGCAAAATATGACCGTAAAGCAGTAGAAAGATTTTTTGAGGTTAGAAAAGTTTGACATGTATGTATAGCTGAATTTTTTCAGATCTGAAGCTTGATCCAGGTTTTCGGTAGTCTTTGTTTTTTAATTATAAAAAAAATGTTCTCGAAAAATCATATTTTTAATTTTTAAAAAAGTATTATAACAAGACATTTCGAGATAAACAAGTGTGGAAAACATTGTTCTTTGACAAATTATTTTTTTAAATTGAAATAATAAAATATTTATACCAAAGAAACAACTTTTTAAATGTTTGAAGTGTTTAAACATTATTGTTTAAATTTAAAATAATAATTAAAACAAAATATATTTCTGGATAAGATATTTTCGTTGAAAATGTATATAGTATTTTTTAAATCACAAAAGTTCTTCCGAAAAATCGAAATGTCAATTAAGAAACACGTGTCTTTGTATATGAATTTGTCGTTAAAATTTTTTTTATAATTTTAATTTTAAATTCAAACAATTTTTAACACTTTAAATATTAAACAAAAATCTATTCGATAACAATATTTTATTAACGTATTTTTAATAAATAATTAATACTGAATAAGAAACAATTTTATTTGGGGAGTTTTATTATTTCGGAATTCTCAAATTCGTTAATATTATGAACTGTTCAGGAATTTTATTAGTTTTAGAATTGTATTTTTCGGGACAGAGAGTTTTACCGAGTCGGGAAGCTTATTTTTCGGGATATTTCAGCCGTCCCCATAGAATTACAGAAAATTTGCTCTAATTATAATCTCGGCGCTCGATCTTGTTAATTTTTTCCTACAGTATTAATAAATAAAAATTGTATGGAAATTTTTGATATCACAAAGTTAAAGATAATCACAATTAAAAATTTAAAAATTCGCTGTACATTCAATTTTTATTCTTGGATCTTGGCGATTTTTTTCTAATCCATTTCAGTCACTGGTAGGCTTTTTTGACATCTAGGTATGTAAAAAAAAGTAAACTTCAGAAAATTTAAAAACTAATTTAAGAACTATTTATACTCTTTTAAGGTACCAATACAATTTACACAACACTAATTTAAAATTTGCAAATTTTTAGGCCTTCAGTTTAAGAACTAGAATTTTAACGTTAAAATTGCTTCATTTTCAAAATACAGCCTTACTGTTTGAATTTTCAGAATTTTCGTTATAAGTTATAGGTTAGGTCAAAAATAACATTCTGGGCTTCTAAATTGTTACAACGCGAAAAAGTTTTAATTTAAAATTTAAAAATGCGAAAATACAACATTTTCCATGTTCATTTGCAATCGAGTGAGTCATTTTCTTTCGATTCCTTTGAAAGTCTATCTTTGGCTTTCAGTTTTCTTTTTAAAATATACCTTGAATTCAACGCATTTCAAATTAAATGTTTGCAGCTGCATTTAGAATGAATTACACAGGCCCACAAAAAAAAAAAACAAAAGTGTCTGTGCAATTGACCAGACCTATATATTCTTATGTATTTTTCGACGCTGAATCCGAATTTGCAATAAAAAAGTAGGGCCCAGCTA
>NC_046659.1:29440016-29441502 GCF_010883055.1 Belonocnema kinseyi | reverse complement strand
TGGACTGTGACTGCACCATATATCTAGTCGGGAGTGGTGCTGACTGAAAACAGATGATTTGGAGCGATTCGCGCGCCATTTGTTGGTCATTCTAAGGACTTGAACTACCCTCGTAGCATTGCACCTCACCAGAAGAGGAAAACCCCTTACCTGGCAGTACTCCACCAGTGTACGTACCTCCACTGGTGGATTGGTATCGCTGTCATATGGAAAGTAAGCCGATCCCATGACAATCCTTCCTATTCCTTTAAGATCCGTGACAATTACTATCAGGTCTCCGGAACATAGCTCAAGGAGCGGGACAACGTTGACTCACTTCGCCAGTATGCATGCCCTTGGATTGGCTGCCTTACGGTCCCTGTAACAAAAACCAAACCCCCCCCCCCCAAGCCCCTGACGGTATCTCGGACTAGCTAGGGTTCCTGGATTAGTAAGATACCTGTGTGCCTCACAGCTATGCCCCTCTGCAAAACTGCAGAGGCGCTTTTGCTGTGATGCAAGTTAATCTAGGTAATGACTAGACCGGGAGCAGTCATTTAGGTCTAACCCCAATCTTCCTGTTCACCGACAGGCCTCTCCTGTCCCTGACTGGCCACTTTAAAGTTGACCTGTCCGTAAAGGTAGAAGGGCCTGTTATTGAGGGCCGCAAGGGCCTTCGCCTGTGACTCAGGAATTTGCACAACTAGGAGATGTTTAAATTCTCCAGCTGCGTCCTCTTCTTGAGGCCTATCATGCCTGACGCATCGCCAGAATGCTGTCTTAAGTGACAGGTTAAATTTCTCCAGCCGACCGAGAACCACCTACGGGTCCGTCAGTTTACATGGGAACCACGCCGTAGCCTTAATCATCTTCTAAAGTAACTCAACCCCACCCACCTTATGAGATGCGCCTTCCCAAGGTCTTGTCTTGGCCAAAAACTTGTCCAGCCAAGCCCTGGCCGCTGGATCCGCTGCCACAGATACAAAGACCCTCCCCTGCAGAAATGGGTCTTGAATTTAGGCCAATGATCTAGGGACACTCTCTCGAGCGCCCTCCAGGTAGCCTCCCTGAAGAGCTCTAGGTGCTCTACAGTGAGCAACGAGTCCGGGTAGCTTATATATATATATAAATAAAAAACATGGGTGAATTTATTTGACTAAAAGAACGATTTGGTGAACATGTCCGTTGAAATTTCTCAAATGTGATTTTTTTGGGCTCCAAATTAATTAAAACTTTTAACCCAATACTTCGAAATTTAAAATTCATTAATTTTCATGATATGCATGTCAAATTTCATGAATTAGGAAGATTTATAATTGAGAATTCTTTACTTTTAATCTTCAAAATCATGACACTTTATATGAATTTTTATTTTATTTTGTTATTTAATTAAATTTAATTAAAATTTTGTTAGATTTAAATTAATTAATTAATTTGTTATTTATTTTATTTATATATCATTTAAAATTCAAGAGTTTCTGATTGCAAATATTCTAAATTAAAGAGT
>NC_046659.1:29435476-29439916 GCF_010883055.1 Belonocnema kinseyi | reverse complement strand
GAAGGATTAAAAAAACTTGAAAAGCGATTGACCAAGTGTATAGAGCTTCAAGGAGATTATGTTGAAAAATAAAAAAAAATTTACCCAAAAAAAATCGTTTTTATACTTCATTCTAAGGACTTATTGAACTACCCTCGTAACTCCCTCCATACCCTGTAGGGTAGCACGGGCGTCAACTCGAGAGGTAAGGACCTATTGGAATACCTAATTATTACCGATTCAGAAATACAAGAAGAACGGACTGGAGTCAGTTTTCCACAGAGCTAAGCAGAGCACTCTCAGGTATGCCCAGGTCAATTAGAGACGTGGATACCTTGGATATGGCAGCCGAGTTTTTCACGGAAGCCATCAAATCCACGTAAGAAAGTAATTGTCGGCCTTCGAAAGTCCGAAAGGCTGGAGAGACACACTGGTGGAACTCGAAACACGTAGAGCTTTGCAGGCAAACCAGAGAGAGGTTCCGAAGTGCCAGTTCTGGCAAAACGAAGGAACTGTGGAGTTCATTCACATCGATGAGGGATGAGTATAGGAGCGCAATATGCAAGGCAAAGCATGAAAGCTGGACCAACTTTTGCACTAATATAGAGAAGGGAGCAGAGGCGGCCAGACTGGACAAGCTGCTTTCTCGAAATCCGGATGATATTCTCGGGACTCTAAAATTGCCTGGCGGGGGATACCCAGAGTCGGACGGGGATACCTTGGCTCACCTGATCAAGGCACATTTTCCGAACTTCAAAAAGTTAGGAGATGAGGGGACGGCACCTCTGAGGCAATCAAAGTCGCCTGTGGCCCAATTGGGCTCGAAACGACGGCTAGACAACGAGATTGTGATCCCAGCCAGGATCAGGTGGGCCCTGAAGTGCTTCAGTCCTTACAAGTCTCCCTTCAGTCCTCTTGCAGAGAGATGGTGAGATCATCATTGGGCCTTTGGTGAGACTTGCTAAGGCTAGTCTGACGTTGGGTTATGTTCCGGCGGCATGGAGGGGTGCGAGACTAGTCTTTTTTTCCGAAGGCTGGCAGGGTCGGTTATACTTCACCCAAGGATTCCCGACCCATCAGCCTCACATCTTTCCTACTAAAAGCAGTGGCAAGACTCGTGGACTGATATATCCGCGGTAAAGTCTTGTCAAGTAGTCCTCTTCATAAGTAGCAACACGCCTATGGGCTGGTCATTCGACCGTGACGACCCTGAGCACTGCAGTTGACCTAATTGAAGGACAACTAGAGCAGAAAGATCTAGCGATTGAAACCTTCATGGAAATCGAAGGATCCTTTAAATACACCTCTGGCGAGGTGATTAGGAGGGCTATGATCGCACATGGGGTGCATATTGCAGTCGTGGAATGGACCTGCAACATGTTGGCCAATAGGAATCTAACCTGACCAAGGGTGACACCACTTTATGTGGAACCGTTGACTCGAGATGTCCACAGGGGGGCGTTTTATTTCCCTTGCTGTGGTGCCTGGTAGTGGATGAATTGCTTCATCTACTTACAAGCCAGGGCTTCCACGTCATAGGCTATGCAGACGATATACTAGTTATCGTGCGCGGCCACCACCTGGATGCGTTCTTCGAAGTAATGCAGCAAGCACTAAGAATAGTTAGTTCATGGTTTAAGGGGATTAGACTATCAGTCAATCTGAGTAAGACGGATGCAGTTGTGTTCACCAGAAGGTCCAAGTGGGGAACTACGGGTATATTGAAACTGGGGGGACAAAAACTCGAAATCAAAGGGCAAGCCATATATCTAGGAGTCATCCTGGATAAGAAGCTGTCTTGAAACAAGCACTTGGAAAACAAGTGCAAGAAGTTAGTAGCCACTCTTTGGCTCTATATAAGAGCCATTAGAAAAAGCTGGGGCTTGAAACCGGATACACTTATGTGGATCTACACAGAGATCCTGTGACCCAGAATAACTTATGCGGCAGTCGTCTGGTGGACATGGGTCAAACTTTCTACTGTGAAGTCTCGACTGAAAAGAATCAGGGGACTGATTCTGGGATGTATCACTGGTACTTCGAAGTCGATACCCACGATGGCCCTGGGGACACTAATAGGATTGGAGCTCCTCCATCTCACCATAAAAGCCGCGGTTGCGAAGGCGGCCTGGAGACTAAATATGGTAAACGATAGCAGTATCTCGACAGTTATGCGGATACTAATCGACATCACGAAGAGGCCGACACTGAGCATGCCCAGGGACAAAATCTCCACTTGTCGCTACCTCTTCGACAAGAAGTACCGGGTTAGCCTATCCACGAAAGAGGAATGGGCTAACGGTGAGGCACACCTGCCCAGTGACGGAGACAAATGGTTTACAGATGGCTCCAGGAACAAAGAGAACGCTGGAGCAGGTGTATACCGTAGAAGGAACGGAATGGGCTTCACAATTGCGATGGGGTCCTACGTAACAGTTTTACAATCTGAGATTATGGCCTTGCTCCAGTGCACCAAATAAGGCCATGGAGTACGGCGGGAAAAGAAACATTCGTATCTGCTCAGATAGCAGGGCTGCTATCACGGCTCTGAATTGTATGACAACTACGTCGCTGCTAATATGGGAGTGCTTTGAGGCACTAAATAAGCTAGCGGCAGAAAACCGACTAACTTTGCTCTGGATCCCTTCACACAGTGGCATCAGGTGCAATGAAATATCGGACAGGTTAGCGAAGCTAGCAACAAAGGAAAATTTTACTGGACCTGAGCCAATTGTAGGCATTTCTAGTAGGTCGAACACTGAAGATATTAACAGTTGGCTGACCGAGGAAGATCAGAAAGAGTGGGATGCGGTCTCTGGCTGCAGACAGGCTAAAACACTCTTGGGCTCAAAGCTAAACCCTCATCGAGCGAAAGAAATTCTGAAGCTCGGGAGGAAGGGAGTCAAAATCCTAACAGAAATATTTAAAGGACATGGAAACCTCCGGTACCACAGACATAAGATAGGGCTTGAGGAAAGTTTATCCACTAGGCGCGCTGTACTCAAGCACGTTAAAACTTTAATTTCGATGTCAGTTTAGTATTTGGCTTATAAAACCATGATCAAAAGCACTTTTATTTAATTATTAATTTTAGTTCTGGAATTATCACGATAGTGGCGCTATGATTCATGTGTGTTCGATTTCAGTGCGGAGCGAAAAATAAATTCTTGAAATAAGTCAAAGATTCCTCAGTAAGCGTTAAAGTACCTAATTTAGTCTTTGTTTAATTATTAATCATTTTTAATAAACCTTATCTAGTGATATTTATGTAAAATTTATATCAATCCTTTCGTAATTTGAAATTTTCCCGCCAATTGCTAAAACTCAGGAACTTTGACATATTTCAAGAATCACTTAACTCCCCAGGCCGTTTTGTTTTGATAATCAGAGAAACTCACTACTAATAGTTATTGTGGATTGTAATCTTATTTATCAATTTATTAAGAAAATCAGTGTAGAATTGACTCATAGATGGTAAGGATTAGTAGTTCCGAGTTTATCCGGTAGTGCGTTGCGACTTGAGGTTCTGTGAACGCGCCCTGACGCGAGAAACCCGTTGCGTTGACGGTCTAGGCGCGTTGCACAGGACCTGTCACTTATCTCACTTACGTTCCTGGTCACCGTCCGACAGCAAGCGTCACGGAAATTAATTATTCTGTAAGATTGGATATACGTATATGTACACGAAAAAGAAAGGAAATTGGATTTGTTTCGAAATTTATAGAATTCTTAGAGGAATTTTTTTTTATCATCAAGGGCAAATATGGGCGAGGTAAATCTTAAATTACAACCGGCGAGCGACGCAATGGCAGTTTTTAGCTACGGATCCATTCACGAATCCATTGCCTCGCTTGGCCCCTTCATTGCTTTTCGTTTGAGTTTTGTTTTCCTTTTTTTGCAATTGGTTTCTAGTTTTTTTTTAAATGTAAATTGTAAAGCGTGTGTTAGTCGAGTCAGTGTGTATCATTAGGTAATCCAAGCTTAGGGCTTCGCGCGTAATCGGGACCGTAGAATGCTCCGGAAGTTGGCATCGTGTACCGAATTCACGCCATCGAGCACGTGGTCCCTTGAATTGATGTCTGGTATTTATCGAGCTTAAGTATGCAAAATCAATAAAAGGTGTAGGAGGACTGAATTGTTTGAATAAAAATTGAATTGATTAATGTGTTAAATTCAGGGATGGCCGTTGCGATATTAAGAAGCAACCCTTGAGATTTTCCATAGCCTGTTCTGAGATTTTCCTGACTCCTTTCCCCTATTTTCTTCCCTTGTTTTCAGATTCTAGCGAATTCGAGATTCACCTTGTTTTACCGGGCTAATTTCTTGGATTTTTATGGGGCCTGGCTGGCGCGCACTTATCATTTATAATCAATATACGTATATGCACATGTGTACGCATATACATATACGTATATATTACATTATACGATCTGCCATTCCTAAGGGTGAAATAAACCACCT
>NC_046659.1:29410707-29435376 GCF_010883055.1 Belonocnema kinseyi | reverse complement strand
CACATACAGTGAAACCTCGATAATTCGAATTTTCGCTAATTCGAACTTTTCTTTTGGCCCCGGCTAAAACTTGATGTTTCCCATGCTAATAGTTCTCGATAATTCGAAGAAAATTGTATGCCCCGCCGTGATGATAACCTCTATAATTCGACGTACAGAAAGTAAAATTCGAAGTGAGTTACAAGGAAGAAGGACATTGCTGCAGATTTCAAGATTCCCGCCAACTCTCTGACTTCCATCATCAAGAACAAGGAGAAGATTTTGGCTGCTGGTGAAAATTCTTGTTTCCAACCGGATCGGAAACGCATGAAGACATCTCATTTTCCATTGTTGGAACTATCGATGGTGGAATGGATGAAATCTGCTCGGAACCAGAATATTCCCTTATCTGGTCCTATAGTGCTAAAAAAGCTAAATTCATTGCAGCTCATTTAGGATACAAAGACTTCCAAGCTATCTCTGGGTGGTTAGAAAAGTTTGAGAATAGGAATGGAATAATCTATAGGACATTGAATGGCGAAAGTGCTTCTGTTTCGGAAGAAGACTGCGAAAAGTTTCTCACCGACAGTTTTCTCAGCTTATTAGAAAATTATGCAATAGAAGATATCTTTAATATAGGTGAAACAGGTCTTTTCTCATATCTTTGCCAGATAAAACTGACATTTAAGGGCGACACTTGTCATGGTGGTAAAAAAAGCAAATATCGTGTTACTGTCATGGTCTGCGCTAATATGTCTGGTAAAGAAAAACTAGAGTTGCTGGTAATAGGCAAATCTAAGAATCCACGCACGGTAAAAAAATTGAGCTGTGACAGGGATATTATTCCTTATTATAGCCAAACATTAGGCTGAAAACGAACGAAGGAATTTAGAAAGATACCTGGATCAGCGAAAATGAATATCCTTGACCATTTTCCATATACCAGGGATATCGTATAGTCAAACCCCTAATAAGTATAGCTATAATAGGGATATTAAGAATAGGTGTCTGAAGCAATTGTCGGAAGAGCGCCGGTGCATTATGGGAGCAGCGAAATAAAATGGCGACGGTCTAATCGGGAGCAGTGACAGTTGAGATTTACTTTGGACATTTAAACGCTTTTTACCACTTAAAATGTGCGCGATTGTTAATATTAAATTGAGTTTATGATTCAGTAATAATAATTTACATTTGTTTCGATTGTAGGCGATAACTATATTGAAATATCAAGAAACGCGATAAAAACAACAAACTTGACCTTCAAATGCATTACACGGATTTCAGGGAAATTCATTTTCGCGATACCAGACGAAAAATTGGCTACTGTAAGTTAATATATTTCTATAACAACTAAATTTTTTTCTAATCTAAAGATAGTACAATTATGCATAATCTGTCGAAAATAATAAACTTTCCAACTTAGCAATTTTGCCCAAATTCCTGATTTACGAGAACAATTTACATAAACTAACTAAATGTGTAACTCTTCTAACTAAACGTTTTACCTAATCCAAGCGTACACTTTCTTTGAGTTTAATATATTCTCTATTCACTCGTTCGCCTCAAGAATTTTTTTTCGTGCGATGTTTTAAGGGAGTGAAGTCTTTACTAGTGCTTTACGAGAGCAATAAAAAAGCTTGGATGACTAGTTCAGTATATGAAGACCGGCAAGTTTTAAAGAGTAAATCGGAAAGTTCTCGTACTTGTGGATAATTGTCCGGCTCATCCGAAAGTCTTGATTAAAACTTTGAAAGCTATAAAGGTGGTTCTCTTACCACCAAATTTAACTGCCAAATTGCAACCAATGGATCAATGAATCATTAAGAACCTTAAAGTGAATTACCGGCGGAGAATTATAAAAAGATTGCTCAAGGCTTCGGATGAGAAAATGGGGTTGACTGATTTCAATTTATTGGATGCTATTTTCGACTTGAATAAAGCGTTTATACTATTATGTTCGATAATTCGAAATTTTTCTCGGTCCCGAAACACTTCGAGTTATCCAGGTTTTACTGTATATGGGGAGTTAAGAAATGCTTTTTGAGTTACAGACAGGGACACCCCCCCCCCCATAAAAAAGTTTTAATTTCCGGAGCAAGAAAATCCACACTTCAGAGTCTTATCGAAAGGTGCCAAATTTTTTAAGGATTGAAGGGGTGTATCTACGAAATAAAACCTTATTAACAACTTTTATTTCTACCCTCACCCCCTTAGACCCACAGGGCCACAAATATGACACAAATATAAAAAAATACATTTTTACGTATTATTGTTAATATGCAGCATTTTCTGCCATTTTGTGAAACATTGATCTTGGTTGCCCAGGTATTCAAAATACAAAATAAAAGGCGCCTTTTATAATTGAAGTGCCTCCATTTAGTTCCGTATTAGATTCCTGCATACAAAACTGACATACTTCAGACCAAGTGAAATGTTATTGACTTCGTCTGAAGTATGTCAGTTTTGTACATCTTACTATATTTATAAGTTCTTTACTTCCAATTTATTCGCAAAACCAATCGAACACGTGGCTCACATTTTTTTTCTATTTTTAGAGAGCGAAAGAGCGAGTGACGTTACAATTTTTCAACGTAGATTTAGCAAGGTCGATACACAAACTAATTTAGTCTAAACTTTAAGGTTGATATAATCAAGTGTAGATCATCTGAAAAGTCAAAATAATTTAATCTTAACACTCACTCTTATAATATCCACATAGTATCCCTTCCGTATCATGCAAAAAAACGCTCAAAAAGCAGCAAGATGGGCACCTTACTTGTTGCAATTCCGATTCTACGTTAAATTTGCGATTAGAATGTCATAGGTATTGCGTTTTTTAATGTTTTAATGCTGAAAAAATGTATTGCTATTATTCCATGACCTTCTCACAGAAAATTGAACTTAGAATCCGAAATGCAATAAAGTAGATGTTCATCTTACTGTTATTTTTAGTTTTTGTTGCATGATATCAGCCCTGTGGATCTCTCCATACTGTAGATTACAACTTGGTTCCACCACTGTCATATCTTAATTACTTCCTTACATCATTTTTTTATATTGAAGAGAAAATATGAATTATGAGATCGTATAATAATCCTGACAAAGTGAAATAAACATTGGATCTGAATTTAAATAAAAAGTAAGGTATGATTCTTAAAATTTTTACTCGAAAACATAATAAATAATATTAATAATTAAATTTAAAAAGAATTTCCCGAAGAAAAATTTGAACAGTATACCGTTTAAACTTATCAAATGAGTATTCTTGCTTTTCAATATATAGTAGACATAATTTGTTTGAAATTAAATTGAACAATTAATATTTGAAAAAATGATATTTAACAATCAGTGAAGAATATAAGAAATAATTGCTCTAATTGGTCTCTTTTATCATTATGCCTTTAAAACAAGAAGTTAACTGCAAATATGTTAAAATATTGATTCTACTTACTATCTATCATCTGAAAAATATATATTTTTAAATTTCACTTATTGCATACATTATTTTTAATTCTGTTTACTCAGTTTTATACTAAATATTCATAAATAAAAATTTAATTTAATTCCAATTACATTATATTTATTATATTCAAAAGTGTAAGTACTCGCTAAACTTAAAAATGGTAAATTTAAACTTGTATTATTACCAAGTTTCTTGGATGTCATTTTAATTAATGTTTTCCCTTTAGCACTTATATAAATCACTTGCAAAATATTTTGAAATATAAAATTTGCAACATTATTTTAATTAAAAATTTTTTACGAACATAATATTTCTTTTACTTAAATAAATTTAAAAAGTGATCCGATCCCATTGTTTACAATGCAAAAACAGGAAGTGATGGTACAACTAGTGCCGCGCTGGAGAAATGAGGAACTAATCAACTTAGGATACTAAAGGATCGTCAATCTTGTTTTTAGATGCACGGGGCTGATGATACGGAAGGGATACTATACGGATACTATAAGGATAAGCTGTAGCATAATCTAATAAAGCCTCGTCTAGTGGCCACCAGGGTTTGTATTTTCGTGCACAACGTTACCGGCTGATGCCGATGGAATTGATAGTTGAAATATTTTTTTTTTACATCTTTTATTATTAATATTTGTACTTAAACGTAGTTTTCTTTCGGCTGTTGCATTTCTCAAAGTTTGAGACCGATATTTTATGTATAAAGAAAGTTCGAACGTTCAAAAAATGTCGAGGTTCAGAAAAAAGATAAAATAATTTTCAGTGCAGTTCCTACCAAAATGCAGTACCTAAACGTACTTCTTGTACTCTAATACATTTTCCAAAATTTCAGCACGATATTTTATTTACAAAAAAAGTTCTTAGGTTCAAAAAAACATTCAGGAACTGATAAAGTGAGGTCGGTAATATAGGTATTTAGCTGTGTCATATGCCCTTAACTTTTATCAGAATTCTGACAAAATTTCATTCTGTAAAATTCGTGTTCTGTAAATCGATACCCTACCACTCGGTGAGGATCGCCCATCACTAGTGTCAGTGAAAAATGAAAAAAAAAAACGCGTACGGTTGAACTGCTCCTAGAGTTCTCAGCCGGTTATATAACTTTGAGAACGGTAACGAGAATCAGAATTTTACCGAGAATATAACCGAGAAATAAATTCTCGGAGAATTTATGAGAATCTCAGAATTTATTTTCATTAATAGAACATTTAAGCTATTATACTATTTTCTTGAAAACTTAACTCTTTCCTAGAGAATTTGCTTTTTATTTAAAATTTATAATTTGGTGTTGAAAAATGATTTGAAATATTTTCTGGATAAAAGTTTCATTTATAAAAAAAATTTGTTTTTTATTACAAATTCATCTGTTTTGGTACAAAATTGATATTTTTTTGATAAAAATGCAACTATTTGCTAGAGAATTCCAAGATTTTGTTAAAAAGTCATCCTTTTTGGTTAAAAATTTGTCTTTTTGCATTGAAAATCCAATTTTTTTGGTAGAAAATTATTTCTTGTTAAAAAATTCAGTTTGATCGTGAAAACTTTACTCAAATCTTTCTCAACAGAAGATTCAGCTATTTTTTTGAAAATTTATCTTTTTCATTGAAAATTTCATCTGTTATAGAAGAAATTTCATTTTTTGTATGAAAATGAAACTTTTTGGTTAAAAATCGTTCTTCTTTGCTTGATAATTCAACTAATTTGTTTTAAAAATTTGGTTCAATCGCTTTGATAAAAAATCACTTTTTTTGTTAAAGATTTATATTTTAAGTTGAAAAGTTGTCTCGTTGATTAAAAGTTTAATTATCTTGTTATAAACTAATCTTTTTTTAATGGAAAAATCAACTACTTGGGTCATAGTTCAACTACATTGTGAAAATTTGTTTATTGAATGCTTATGTCTGGTTGAAAATTTAACTGTTTAGTGGAAAATACTTCGTTTTTTTTATTTAGAATTCATTTTTGAATAGAAAATGGGACTTTCCCATTTTTTAGGATTGATATTTTTAGTAAAAATTCGCGATTTTTTTTGTAAACAAATTATTTTTTAGTTTAAAATTTCCTGTTTTTTTGCGTAAAAATTCATCAGTTTCGTGTAAAATTAATTTTTTGTTGAACAGTCTTATTTTTTTTTTTTTGAAATTCAATTTTTTTAAAGACAATTTGTCTTTTGGTTTGAAGGTTTAATAATTTAGATAAATTTTTATTTATTTTTTGAGTAAAAATCGTAATCTGTTGGAAATTAGTCCTTCTGGTTTTAAAATTCTTTTCTTTTGTTGTATATATTTAATTATTTTTTGATGAAAATATTAACTATGACACTTTTTCGTTGTTAATTTAAGTTCTTAGGTTGAATATCTAACTATTATGTTAAAAATTTAATTATTTTGTTGAAAATTGCAGTATTTTGTTAAAGAGTTATCTTTTAAAGTAGACAAAAATTTTTGGTTTGTTTGAAATAAATTAATACATTTAAAAAATTTTAATTTGTATAGTAAAAACTGCGATTCCTGAAAATAATTTATATTCAACCGCTGATATAACCTGAACAATAAAAATATTGTTAAAAATCATAAATACTCTTAAATTCTGTCATATTCTCGGTTATATAACCTGAACTTAAATTCTCAGGAATTTAAGAACTCTAACTGCTCTTGGCCTAGAAGTCTTAACTAAATCATTTATCCTGATTTCAACTCCGTTTCTTGATGATCTTATGTTATCCAATTTGATTAAGACTATTGATTAAACTCGAAATGCTGAGTCTATGGCTAAAAGCATGACTAGCTTTAAAGTTAATTTTTCTAAATCTAGTGACTCAATTGGACTCCACGCTTGAAGCTTCTTTAAAACTGTTCGTATGTCCCAAGTTTTAATATACCTAGGAGTTGTAGGCCTAAATCAAAAATAGGTATTCGACGCGTTCGTTACAAAAACAATAAACACAACTTACACCACTCTGAAAGTCTTGTACAATACACTTAAAACCACACCTGTTGGAAACTTTCGCTTTTATACAGCGAATTTTAATTTTAACATCCTTGCCTTTATTCACAAATTATTAATTGTTCCATCGGCAGCCATATTTTTTTAAAGTGCGATTGGCACGCCACGCTCGGGAAGTTTTGAACTATACGTAAGTGTGATTTTGCACATGCGCGTGTGTGTAAACATGCGCGTGTGTGTAGCAACTTCTTCGTAAGGCATCAGAATTATTTTGTGTGCAAAATATGTAGCTCGCTCAATAAAACGAAATCGGTTTATCATTTTTTTTTCTAACCTATAAAATTGTGAATTTGAAGATTCCTCTACATTATTCTCTGAGTGTGTCTCATAAGAAAATGATAAAAACCGCTTTGTTGAAAAGTATTTATTTCGGAGACATATCTATTGAATACATAAATTATTTTTGATATATATTGTAGATAATATCGTAAGAAATATCTCTCGTTTTAAGTCTTTTATAGTAGTAGATAATTAAATTTGTTCAAATAAGAAAAGAAATACGTTCGCAGAAACATATTTCATAATTCGCAAGTAAAATAATGAAGTATGTACACGCTTAACATATAATGTAAGGAGGGCCCAGTGCATGGCTAAGAAAGTCTGTAGAAAATGATAAAAAATGTCTGTCCCCGAAAATTACTCGATCTCAACAGCTCAGGCCATGTTGATATTTTCATGTGACAACCAGCATCATAACCTAAGATATATACCACATTTTTAGCAATGTCTTCATATCCATAGAAAAGTGCTGACGCAGTTTTGTAATTAATTTTTTATTAAATGTGATGAAACTTCCATATACGAGCAAAGATATTATACACCTAGATGCGGCAACTGGCGGCGGAGTGGGGATAAAATTGTTAGTAGGTCAAAATTTTGTAACTCAAAACGATTTACACATATGAAATTTCATACTTTTTAAGTATGAAATTCTCCTTTAATTTTTAGCGATTAAAGTTGATATGATTCGATTAAGAAAGTTTTCATTTGGAAAAATTTCAACTATTAAGCCTTTGCATTTATAATGAAATAATTTCAGAATTCTACAATTGTTTATTTTTCGACACTATCCTATTTTTAATTTTAGGCTCTTCAAATTTTAAAGCTGAAATTCTGTTGTTATTTTATTTTGACCCTTACTATATATAATTTGTAATTTTTTCATGTTGAAACGGGTTGTATTTAAAGTTGTTAAATTGTGAACTAGCAGAACTTGATAAGCAACATTTTTCCGAAACTGAGCTTTTTGCATATAAAATTCTCAAACAATCTAATACATATTTTGTTGAAAGGATTTGTTCGGAATCTCATTTTTAATATAGTAAAATAAGACTGTTGGTGATTCAAAGGTAAATAGTTGACTGTACGTGTATCCCATCTTCATCTTTCTTTAAAATTCTCTTACCTTTTTTTAAGACCTTTTTCTGACCATATTTGTTTTCCTTAATTTGGTTTAAAATAGTACAATAATAAAACGCTTCTTTTCTCAAAGAAAAATCTCTTGAATCAATTGAATTTCCACTAAAAGTCTTAACCTCTATTTTTTACAAAAGTCACTTTTATAAGGGTTTTTTTTTAACGTTTTGCCGTGCCATCAGAAATGGTATTTCTTAAAATTATTATTATTTGTATTATTCATTTATGAATAAACACATACTTTTCTTTTCTTTATACGCCTTTCAGCGACAACTCATATTTTACAGTGTGAGCAAGACCGCGACACAAAATCTTTATTTTTCCGTAATGGATTAAGTTTTTTACATGAGCACTTTTTTATTTATATTCGGCTCCCCTATATCTCCGGAGCAAGTTTTTTTATTATTTTTTTTAAATTACAAAATTGATTGTCGTCTTTATCTAAAGACGATTTTCAAACTCCATAGAATTTGAATCTCCAAATTCTTGAATGATTTACTCGTAATTGATTAATTTTTTCTAATCAAAATCATCTTCTCTCAATTCAGCAACTCAAAATTTCAGAAGCAAGATTTTACTTTTTATTTATACTCAAAATTGTACTTTTTATCGTTTTTTGTAACCGAGCCTTTTCCAGTTTTAGGCTCCTGTCTATTTGAAATTGTAAACCTCTACCTTCTGTTTCTCGAAACTAGATTTTTTTAATTATACGTTTTCTTGTTTTAATTTAAAAACACTTCATCTCAGGACCAAAGTTTTTTTTATCTATAAATGGTGATTTCGATTTTACAGCATGTTAGTTCGTTCTCCAGAAAATTCCGCTTTTGTTGCTTATCTTGTTCTGTACTGCAGTCCTTCATTTATGAGTGACATTGAAAATGAAAAGATTACGATACAAATGCAAAATAACTTTGTCATTTGGTTACAAACAATTTCATTTTGCAGGCATAGTTCTATCATAGTCTATTGTTTGGTGCCAAACGCCAGTAGGGTCAGAATTGTTTAATTTCTCAGACTTCCTATTCGACGCAATAAAAAAATACGTACAGAAATTATTTCTAGTTAAAAAATAAAGTTCATTAAACAAAATTTTTTAATTTAGAGAAAATGCTCCTATTACTAGGCGAATTTCGAAAAAAAATATTAAAAATGATTTTTTTCTTACTTAATTTTATTCTTTAAAGGATTTTGTGCGAATCTCTCTGGTGCCCAGCGCAATGTTCTAAAGTTAGTTACAATTAACAATGTAAATATTTTCCTCAAGTAAGACCGCACTAAGACCGTCAAAGCTGAAAACCTTTTATTCTTATGTATTTTGAGCCTCTGAATCCGAATCCACATCTTAATTTTTCGAAAAATGCGTACAAAATTGTTTAAATTGCATTTGTTTAAACGATTGATAAAAAGTGGTTTTTTCTATCCGGACAATTTTTTTTTGAAAATATGGCTTATTTTAAGAAGAAAAGGTATCGAAAATTTGACGGTTTTTACTAACTTTCACTGTTGATTATTTTTGATCTACCGATCATTTCTGAAAAATTGAAAAACGTATGTATTCTATAAAACTTACTCTACAAATTGACATAGTTTTCCACTACGGCAGATCTTTGCAACTTGTACTTTTTGCCATCAACAATAGGGCTTTTTTATTGCGCGCCTCCCTGCTCGCGCTTCGGTCAACCTTACTATATCGTCATTTTTTATGGTTAAGTTTTCTATCTTATCTCAAGGTATTGTGAAACCTGCCGGAGATTATATAAGTTATGTAAAATATTTATTTACATATGTACATTTTATATTGTGAAATTTTGTTATTGAAGGCTTATTTTTGGTTGAAAATTTAACTGTTTATTGGAAAATACTTCTGTTTTTTTTTTAGAATTCATTTTTTAACAGAAAATGGAACTGTTTTATTTTTTAAGATTTATATATTTTAGTTAAAAATTCGCGTTTTTTTATAAAAAAATTATTTTTTAGTTTAAAATTTCCTTGTTTTTTGCGTGGAAATGCATCAGTTTCGTAGAAAATTAATTAATTTTTAATTGAACAATCATATTTTTTCTTTCAAAATTGCATTTTTGCGAAGAAAATTTGTTTTCTGGTTTGAAGGTTCAATAATTTAGATAAACTTTCACTTATTTTTGGACTACAAATCTTTATTTGTTGGAAATTCGTCCTTTTGGTTTTAAAATTCTTTTCTTTTATTGTATAAATTTCATTCTTTTTAGATTAAAATATAAAGTATGACAATTTGTCCTTTTAGGTTTAATATTGAACTATTATGTTGAAAATTCAATTATTTTGTTGAAAACTCCAGTATTTTTTAAAAGAAATATCTTTTAAAGTAGAAAAAACTTTTTTGTTTTGTTTGAAATAGGTTAATACATTTGAAAATTTTAAATTTGTATATATGAAACACTGTAATTCCTAAATATTTCTGAGTTAGAATATAATTTATATTCAACCACTGATATAACCTGAACAATACAAATATTGTTAAAAATCATACATTCCTTAATTCTCTTAAATTCTTTTAAACTCTCCTAAATTCTTTCATATTCTCGGTTATATAACCTGAACTTAAATTCTCGGGAATTTAAGAACTCTATTACTATTACTATATTTTCGGTACATGTTTTGTATCGTTCGCAGGGGTTGAAGCCTTTACGTCTTCCTTGCAAAGATTCAAGATAATAATTTTCTTTTGAATTTATAAAAATTTAAATAATTGTAGGTAGAAATGGCGGTTAAAAGAAATAGAAAATATTTCATGAAAACAACAAAATCAATGGGATCTAACAGGAGTGTCAGAAGTGCTCTGCGCTCTCGTACCAAATATATACCTTCTTTTCTTTACGTCTCTAGGTTTAATCCTTCAATTCGAAGGGTGGGGTACTCGGGAAATTTACTAAAGCTAACAGAAGATATTGAGTAAAAATTTGCAGGACACTTTCCTTTCATTACGTTCTAGATTCTTCGATAGAAGTTTAGATTTTATGGAGGCCATTCAAAAAATATTTAACGCTTTTTCATGACAGTTTGGGCCCCCCTCCGGTCGCTTTTTCTGTGCAAGGTCTGTGTTAGTTTAACATTGGAGTGAACCTCGTGGTGCGCCCCCCCTACCAGGGCGTTACAAATTTTGTTAACGGCCTCGTATGTAATATTTATTTTTCTCTAGATTTTATTGAATCACCGAGTGATTAAGAATGTGCATTGACATTAAATAATTAAATCCCCAAGATTAACTATTTTTTTAAGTTCTTTAAGACTATACTGCGAAAAAATTGAAATATTCAGATGTATTCTTAAGTTGTAAATATATACATAATATATTTATCTTAAAAATGTTATTGTAATTTAGGAATGGAAGCTTCTAATGTGTCCCCTAAGGGTTTACATTTTTCTTGCACCTTCTTTATTACTTTACACACCCCCACACACTTACTTTGTGGTGGCAGGGGGACCTACAGTTTAAGGTGGGTTCCGAACCACCAAGAGCAACAGCTTTAAGTACTTAGAGTAAACCTTTTTCTCTGGAGGTAACGGTCCCACGACTCTCCGGAGATGAACAACTCCCTTGCTAGGCTAGTGTTCACTGCATGGACCGCCGAGGCTCTTTCAGAGTGCGAGGCGGGAATCGATCCCGCAAGCCGACGGAGTGGGTTCAAAGACTACGCTTTAGCCCCCACGACCATCGTCCCACTATGTTATTTTAATTTTTTTCTGGATAATGTCAATTTCACAACTTACAAGAAAAAGTCATAAAAATAAAACTCGAAAATGATTTTCAAACATTCTGAAACTCAATTAGTGACTTAGAGAGATAATTAGATATATTTCATGAAATATTCTTTTAATAAAGATTATAATTAGATATAATGTTTGTAACTTCAAAACGTGGCAAACAAAGCCTTTAAAATTGCACAATTTTAAACACAACCAAATTGAAGTTGTCGTATTTTCTAAGTCGTGTCACTTTAATTTCAAATTTTTTAAAATTAGTCTATAATTTCAAAATTAAGAATTGTATGTAAATCTAAGTTATAATAAAAAGCTGTAAATGGAATAGTGCCATGTTGTTTTGGTTTTAGAAATCGAGCACGATAAATACCCATATTAGAATATAAAATGCCAATATCACGTCATGAGCAATCATTAAACAAATAAACATTAATCAAAGTTGAATAAAATTGCATTTCATTTTTACTGTAAATATTTATGAAAATATCAGAAAAATATTTGTCTTGAATTAAAGATACATTTCGTTCACATAATTTTATTTATTCAACCAAAATATACTTTCAAATCAAGGAAATCATCTCCAATTAAACAAGGATCTGTTTCAAACAAAGAATTATTGCTTTGAACTAAAGAAATGTCTTTAAATAAAATAATACCGTGGCTACAGGTACTACAATTTCGGTACAAATAGGTGGATTTTTTGGTACAAATGGAGGTGGAAAAGGGTCTACTTCTACCGAAATTTCGATTTAACCGATTTTTTCGGTACTTAAGACACTTCCATCAAATGAACTTGTTTCCGAGTGAAAGCTAGTGAATATATTTCTTTAATTCACAGAACTTTTCTTTGCATTGAAGAATTTTTTTTTCTGATTTTTGATAGTGACATTTTTGTTTTTAATCTTTTAAATGCTTAAGAGTAATCTCTCATACACTTCTAACATTATTCACATAACCTATAAAATGTACAGTTAGATGTATGCGGATCCGTGACAAAAGGCCCAAACGACAAAGAGCCGTGGTTAACAAATTTTCAGTTTGTAATATTCTCTCGCTGTATAGATAAAGAAAAGTACTCCTTTTAGATGTTAAGAGATGGCGTTGCTTGTACTAATTTAATTAAAAGATGTTTGTTGAATTAGTATGAGCGATTCAAAAAATCATCATGTAAATTTAGGTACAAAATAGTTTGCGGTTAAATTGATGAAACGGACAAGAGCTTTGCTATTCTACAAGAATTTTTTCAAAAATTAGTTTGTTCCGATAGCCAAAATTACTAAAAATTGTGAGTCGACGATTCGGTTGCACCAGGTCGCGCCCTAGTTATTTTGTCAGTTGGAACAATCTGAATCTTGAAAAAAATTCTTGTTGAATACGTGCTAGCTATCTGGGGCGTGACCTGGTGCTAAGGGTCGTCGAATCACCAATGGTGGTTATTTTGGCAGTTGGAACAACCTAAATTTTGAAAAAAATTCTTGTAGAATACGTGCTAAGCTACGTGGTGCGCGACCTGGTGCAGCCGGATCGTCGACTTACCATTTGGAATTGTTTTGATTACTCAAAAAATTTAAATTTTAAAAAAGCCCTCGTAGAATATTCATTATACTATTTTATACAATTTTGAGTAATTTTGGGTGTTGGAATAAACTATTTTTTGAAAAAGTTCTTGTAGAATAGCAAAGCTCTTGTCCGTTTCATCAATTTAACCGCAAATTATTTTGTACCTGAATTTATATGATGATTTTTTGAATCGCTCATACTAACTCAACAAATATCTTTTAATCAAATTAGTATAAGCAACGTCATCTCCTAATGTCTCAAAAGAGTGCTTTTCTTTATTTCTACAGCGAGAGAATATTACAAACTGAAAATTTTTTAACCACGCCCCTACTCGCTCTCTGGTTCGCGGACCTTTTTCACGACTGCGCGACACTCATTGGCGGGCTCTTTGTCGTTTGGGCATTTTGTCACGGATCCATCTATGCATATTTTATAGCAATCCCAGGTGTATTATATATACTTATTAGATTTAAAAAAATCGGAATATATGTACGTATAACTTAATATATATAATTATTGGCGAGTTTTCAGGTGCAATGGGTTATATTGATTGATGAAGACAAAAAAAGTCAAAAGCTTTTATATAAAATAGCTGTTTTTTGAAAGATAAAAAAAAAATACCGATTTCAAATATAAAATCCGGACAGACTGGTCTTTGCGATGTAACAGAATTGTTTGTGGCTCAAATCTATTTTTTGCAATGCAAAAGATGAGACGCGTATTGTTTGTTTTTTATAACCAACAACATTTTCACCGAAGTTAATTCCTTAGATTTGAAAAGTCTACAAATAAAGTCAGGGTTTAGAATCCATTTCTCTTGTTTCAAAATTCTGCTGTTTGGTAAAAAATATAATTATTTTTATGAGAATTATACTATATTATGAAAAATCAACTGTTTTGTTAAAGAGCCATATTTTTTAGTCGAAAATTCAAATGGTTTGTTGAATTGAGAATTAATCCTTTTCGGTTTGAAATTTATCTGTAGCGGTAGAAAAGCAATCTTTTTTGCTTGAAACATCAAGAGCTTATGAAACTTTTATCTTCAAAATTTGTATTTTTTTCCAGAAACTATAACCATTTGGTTTTACGTGCAACTATTTTGTTCAATATTAATTGCGTTAGTTTGAAAATCCAATATTTGGTCGAAAATGTATCTCGTTTCTTTAAAAATTCACCTTTACGGTTTAAGAAACTCGAATGTTTTTTTAAATCTTTGCCTATTTGGCAACACAACTCTTTTGTTGAAAACGCACACAGTAATACAAGAATCTGAATTTCAGTAGAAAAAGGCGGTTGACTTTCAAATATAATCAAAAGGGTCAGTCGAAAGTCAACTGATGATAACAGGTTAAAATAAGTCAGCTGATTGTTAAAATTCATCAAATTTATGCGCCATCGTTCAGTTATTACATGTATGAAATTAATATAAAATTAAAAATTGAAAAATTGTAAGAAATAAATATATTTTTTAAATGTGAGCATTGAATAAATTATTCATTTATGCTTAATAAATCAAGTTGCTTTATTCTCCAAGTCAATGAAATTAGAAGAAGGCAAAAATAACTTAATGACACTAAACAAGGCACTTATATCCATTTAAAGCTACCAGGTACAAAACGTAAATCTTCAATCCTTTTTTATATATTTTTCATCACCTATGTAGGATTATTCTATTCATGAACAAAATTCGTTATAGATATGAGTACATGCAGGGTGGACACGCTGGTGCTTACATACATGCCGAGTTGAATGCTACCCGAATTGCATAACAGCAGGACAAAAGCAGAATATACAGGGGTATTTTCATATTTCGCGCCTTTAAAGTTTCATTCGGATTGGCCATTCCGTCAAGTCCGTGCATCTTCGGATCAAGTTTATGATAGTTTCCATGGTTGCGTTCGAAACTTTAAACGGATACAAGTGTCAAAACAATATAGGTTGTGTTATACAGTAATTACAAATAATAAAAGTGTTTAATTAATAATGAAGTGAGTCATGTGAACTGAGAAGTAAACGTAATTTTTTTTCTTTGATAATACCATTGTAGAATAGCTGCTCAGTGACAAATAGTATAAAATAGTAATAATATTCTGCTTTTCCAGTGGGCGAAGAGTGAATGGTGTTTAACGCTTATTTTTACTGCATAAAAAAAGGTATGTTATGAATAGACAGGATATGTTTTAAATAAAGTGAATGAAATATTACATGCGTAAACTTTAAATTGACATTGTCTATATTTACTTACAGCGACTAGGGCAAACAGGTGAATCTGAACATAACCGCTTGAGGTTTTGAACGCAACCATGGAAATTCTCATAAACTTAATCCGAAGATGCACGGACTTGGCCGAATGGCCGATCCGAATGCAACTTTAAAGGCGCGAAATATGAAAATACCCCTGAAAAATGGCTTCTCCCCTGCTATTGTGCGATTCGGTTAGCATTCAACTTGCCATGTATGTAAGCCCCAGTATGGCCACCCTGTATATCAAAATAGGAAACATTGACGAAACGACTACCATGAGCTCAGTGTTGATCGATACTATCCTGCGCTATCGATGCCATATTGGCTACTCTCAGCTGCTCTCTTGGCGCCTTTTTTAAAATCGCCGAAATCCATCTAAGTGTTTGCGCATCGCCGCATCGCATTTCGCGCATGCCTTTCTGCCAGCACGAATTGAATTTCAGAGCGCGCGAACGAAAGTCATCCTAAACTCAACATAGCTGTCAGTTAATTATCAGATATGAGACACTGTACTTAAGTTCCATTTCAGGTTGAAATTAAGTGACTCACTTAACTTAATGCAAAATTGAAATTCATCTACATTTAAAATTCATCATCTTGTATTACTGTGCAATTTAATTTTGCTTGAAATCTTAGGAATGCGGTACTAACATTGATGTTATTTAAAAGAATGTATTTTCAACTTTGTGTGCACTTTCATAATTTATTATTCTGAAAGTTTTAGAATCGTCCGTAATATCTAACCTTAGTTTTTCAGCGGATCTCAACGTTTTAAGACCAACAGTCATGGTTTTATCCATGGAAAATTCGATTCAAAAATCGCAAATTCAAATTTTAAGCCAAAAGACGACAGATGCGTACAAAAGTTGAAAGGAATAATAATAATTTTTAAAAGACATATAATTTGGTTATCAATCATTTACAAATAAGCCTGGATATTTTGGTTTAATTTATCGAAAATACTATAAATATTCAAATTTTGAGCGATACGACGTAAAATACGAGAAGAAGTCTCAAAAAGGAATTTCAGCTTTTGAACATTGCTACAAAATTTCTTTTAACAATTCATTTATATCACCTGTTATTATGGTTTTATTTATCGAAAATTTTATGAAAAAAGTAACGAATTGAAATGTTTAGCCAAATGGCATGAGATGCAAAAAACAGTTCCATGCGAGGGAATTGCAGGTTTTAAAATGGAATGTAAAAAATTTCAGATCATTTCTGAGTAGGACTTTTTATTTTGGTTTAAAAATTTCCATTCAAGACTCTCAGGCCCCTATCTCCAATAATGGTTTAAAGTTTAAAAAGACTCCAGCCTCTGAGGCATCGAATAATAGCTACTTCTCTTTACCTGCTCTTGAGACAATTTTATTATATTTGAAATACCTCTTGTATTTCAAAATGTTATGACATAATATTTCCACCCACGCTTAATTTACTTTTAAATATTTCCTGACCTAAAGAAGTGAAGAAGGGGAAATAGATCCTTGAAATTCTCCTCAGCGAAGATATTTTACACACTTTTGCTTACGTTCTCTTGCTGATAGTTTTTAAAAGTTATTATTTGTACTCGAAAATTTCATTTTATAAAGTTCTGATGAGTTAAGGGCTTTTTCAATGATTATAGATTCTTACGACGCTCCATACACCTATAATAGATCTTCCCGGATTCGCGAAATCAGGTTCGCGAACTAAGGTTCGCGAAATAAGCTTCGTGAAATCGGGTTCGTGAAACGAGGTTCGGGAATTGAGGTGCGCGCAATAAAATAAAAGTAAAAACAATACCCAGTGCGATGAAATCAGTGGAATTTTGTGCATGCAAGGGAAGGGGTGATCAAGTGTCAGAGGAGACGGAGTAATACTTTTTTGATTTCCCAATGAAAACGATCCGCGACATAAGGAATGGTGCCCTAATGCAGGTAACATATTCAATTTTAAGCGATTTTTAAACATAAACATACATAAACAAATTCTTTATTTGTTGCGAACATAAGTTTTTTTTTCTTTGAAATCTTCATAAATTAGTCGAAATCTTTTGAACTGCCAAAAGTCTTTGTGAAATCTTAAAATTTAGGTGAAACCTTTTGTAATCCTTTTCATGTTTCGTAAAATATTTGAAATCCTTGAAATCTGAATTTTTTTGACAAATATTTTGACATGTTTCAAAATTGTTATGAAATTTTTTAAATATTTGTGAAAGCTTTCATTAATCTTTGTAATGTTTATTAATCTTTGTTTCTCAGAGTCTTTAAAATCTTTGAAATCTTTTTTAAGTTTGACAATTTTTGGACATGTTTAAGATCTATTGCACCCGCCTTTTTCAAATATTTGCAATCCTTATGAAGCTTTCGAAATCTTTGGGAAATTTTTGTTAAATTTATAAACCATTTGTGAAATTTTAACTTAATCCTAAATCTTTTTAAATATTCTAAAATGATTCGAAACCTTTTGAAATCGTTTAAAATGTTTTTGAATCTTTGAAATCTGGTGTACTGCATCCTTTTTGAAATGTTTGGAATTCTTGTATTCTTTTGGAATCTGTATGACATTTTTCTGAATTTTTGAAATATTTGTGACACCGTTCTGAAATCTTTTAGATTTTATAAATCTGGTTTACTATACCTGTTACTTTCTTGTAATATGGTGTACACTCAAAAACCGAGTGGCGAAACACCGGAAAAATCCGTTATATCTCTATGGCTTTTTCTAATTTTGAAACTCAATTAATGTCGAAATTTCCAACTAATAATTTTTATAACTTGTAAGTTGAATACCACACAAAAAATCACTCTATAGTAACAAAGACAAAATTAAAAACGTATACAATTATATACAATATTACAGTCTGTTCGTTGTGGTCTATAAAATAATTGATAAAGTCTGACAAAAGTACCTAGAACTCTCATTATTTTTTCTGTAATAAGTAAAAAATAAATTATATCTTGAAAAATAAAAAAACTTTCCAGTAGCGTGTTGTCTTCTAAACTAGAGGTTGCTTTAATAATAGACTAAAATATTCAAATTACTTTTCGAATTTTAATAAAATGACTGTTTTGAAACAAAGAAATTTAATTCAAGGTTCTCGTGAAAAATGCAATGGAGAAATCTTTTGTGTCTCGAGCTAAATCAGAAAAAGAGCAAAAAATTTTTTGAAACATTTTACTGTGTTTCAACATAACAGTGGTCATTTTTTATTTCACCTGCTAGTGAACCAAGTTTTTGTCCCAGAGTTTGTTAAGAACTGTATAAATAGGTACCGTGCATATATAAGGTAAACCTTTTTTTGAGCGTTTTGGAAAAAAATGAACATTTTTTACAATATACATAGAGCTTTTTCTAAGAAGCTTAAATCCCGCATTTCAACTCGGGGAAACCTTACGGAAACCCCTGCAGGCCAATGTTCTAGAATCTAGTTCGAACACCCTAAATATCCGTTCTATAGTACGTTGGTTTTATGGTCTATATCTATGACTATACTGAGTCTATTGTAAAAAAACTCGAAGCGTAGAAAGAAGGGTTACGGACACACGCCAATTCCTACCCGGCTACCTGGGTATGCCCCCCCCCCTTAGTGGGCACAAAATTTGGCGACGTCTTTAAGACATCGTTATGACATCTTTACGACAACTTTACGACATCCTATGTACATGTCGTTAATGTGTCTTTACGATATCGTAAATAAGTCGTACGATCTGTCGATGTCTTTACGATATCGCAAAGAAACCGAAACGACATGGACATAGGATGTTGTAAAGATGTCGTGAAGATGTCGTAACGATGTCGTAAAAACGTCGCTAAACTTTGTGCCCACTAGGCCCCCAAGGGCTATCCATCACTCAGCCAAACTGTTAACGTTGATGCCAGTCAGCGGGAGTAATGTGGGATAAAATTTGGTACATAAAATTGTTTCAATTTAGCACTTGCTAATTAATAAATAGAATAATCAAAATGTGCGAATTAGAAAGATTCCAACAATATGTTACTTGACTTATATTATCGTAAATGAAATAATAAATTTGCAAATCTATGTGAAATTTTACTTCATGAAAAATGGTTCAGTAAATTTTACTCAAACCCACTGCAGCTGCTTACATGTTTTTGTGCAATCTGTGACTTAGCTTTGCAATTTCCGGAAGCTAAAATTTGGCCAGATTTGAAATCTTATTTAATAATTTTATAAATTTGGTTTATTTCTCAAACTTTTGCATTTCTCAAAATTATACTGAAATAATTTTGCATTTCCAGTTCAAAAGTATAAATAGTTACATTCCTAACTTAATTTTAAAGCTCAATAACAAACAACATACATTTTTTTATTGCTGAACTAATTTTTGTATTAAAGTTCATTAAAAATACTATTTCAACACATAAAAAGCAGAATATGAAGGTTTTTCATGGAGTCAAATTAAAAGTGTTGTTTTTAAAATCTAATTTTAGACATTTTGAAGATGGGCCAAAGTAGAAAATTGCATTTGCTGAAGTGTGGACAAAATTTTATAAACTGATTTAGAAATTTGTTAAAATAATTATTCTTTCTTTTAAAAGTAATAAGTGTTTATCTTTTAAAATTTACGAAATTTAAATTAGACCAAAATCCTAATTAAAAATCCCATTTAATGTCTAATAATCAAATTAATGCAAAATCCTGTTAAACAAAACAAGAATCCAACGACCAAATTTGGACCACAACGAATAAACGAAAACCAAAAATCCTATTGTAATATGATAAAAACAAAAAAATAAAATTTTCGGACAAAAATAAAAAAGAGGAAAGAAAAATGAGAAGGCAGCCAACCACATCCCCTTCCTTCTCTTTTTCTTTGTTTCGTCTTTTTTATTTTTATTATCATCAAATTACAATAAAATAAAAAACATAAACTTCTGTTCTACCCATCCAAATCGGTTTTTAAATTAATGCATAACTTTTTTTGTTTTTTAATATAAAATATAATATAATTTTGCATAGTGAAAGTAATGAGATTACTTTCACTATGCAAAATTTGAACATTATCCCAATCAAACTTAATGTTTTTGATTGAAATGTTTATCGGATGACTCTTTTCTATTTTTCTTTGCAAATTTACAAGAACTATTCATTATTAAAACAATTTTAATTTCAAATTAAAAGTTTGCCCTTTTTTTAGAAGTCAATTTCTTTACGGGGTCAAGTAAGAATGTCTATCGGATGACTCTTTTCTATTTTGTTTTGTAAATTTACACGAACTATTAATTATTTAAAACATTTTCATTAAAAAATTAAGAATTCGCCCTTTTTTCTGCAGGCTCATTTCTTTTCGAAATCAACTTAGTTGATATGTTGATATGTTGATATGTTGATATGACTATGTTGCTTTGTAAATTAACAATAACTATTTATTACTGAAACAATTTCAATTGAAAAGTTAAGAGTTTGGTTTTCTTTCTACGAGTAGGCTCCATTTTTTAACATAAACAACTAAGAATATCTTTCCGATGATTTTTTTTCTATGACGTTTCGAAAATTTACAATCGTTAATTATTTATAGAATATTAATGAAATATTTATAGCTTGAATATTGCTATTTGTTACGGAAGAGACATACTTTGTTTACGGAGTGAACTAAGAATGTCTTTCGATGATCATTTCCTACGATACTTTGTAAATTTATAATAATTATTAATCATTTAAACAATGTTCATAAACATATTGAGAGTTGGGGTATTTTTCAATTAATAAACACAATTTGTTTACAAAGTTAACTAAGATTGTCTTTGTGATGATTCTTTCCTAAGTTATTTGTTAAAGTTACAAGAATTAATAATTTTTTAAAGAACTTTCATGAAAAAATGAGAACTTAACTACTTTTTAGATTTTGAACTTTATAATGTTAAAAACTTTCATTTACATTAGTTTCAGTAATTATTTCTTTTTATTAATTTCTTTCAGTAATTTCATAATCATTTCAGTTGAATATTTTGCTTCATCAAAATTTTCTGTACTATATTTTCTCTTGCAATATACTTATCCATATATTTAACTGTGATTAATCACTCATATTCGAATATATAACCAATATTATTATTAACTATTGTAATATATGAAAATTTGTACGCACCGACCTTTTGATGTTTTTTCCAAACTTACATAAACATTTCTAGTGTTGCACAATAATGTATTCTGACTCGAGAATAATGTATTCTGCCTCGTCAGAGGGTACCCATGCGAAGCCGTGTGCAAATAAAAGTTATTAAACCAAAAATGAAGTACACGTATGAGCTTCTACTTCGGTTTAGAATTGGTCTGTTTTGGTCGAGGCTTAACCCATTAAGTCCCAAAACGAAGAAATTTCTCTCTGACGTTTGAGCTTGAATAATTTAATAAAAAATCAAATCATTTATTGTAAAATGCGGCCGAAAAACGAAAACCAAAAATTTTAAATTTCGTTTTATCGATATTTTTGGTTATTTCTTCGCTCAAATCATATAAATTTTTAATTATTTCAGTAAAAAGAGATTTAGATAGTTTATTTTTACACAAAATAAAAATATTTAGTATCTTAGGTGGTGTATATTATGCGGACATACATGAAAGTTATGCAGAGATATAAGCGCGAGAGGATATAAGTCAGAGAAGATATAAGCACGGTTCCACTGTACTTCAATTAGTATGTTTCAACTTCAGTGTTATACAGCAGAGTCATGTAAAATTTTACATCGGTAAACATTACCTTTTAATTTTATAAAACTAATATCAGTGAATCACTGAATCATTGAAAGAAAAAACGATATTACACTCACTGCATTGGATTTTGGTATGAAAATGACGTAAAATAGCAATAAAATGATTTTTATAATCTTAATATCATGATTTGACCTATTTAACACTAAAATGCTTATTTTGTTTAAAAATAAACTATTTAAATACCTTTTTACTGAAATAATTAAATATTTATATGATTTGAGCGAAAAAATCACCAAAAATATCGATAAAACGAAATAAAAAATTTTTAGTTTCCGTTTTTGACCGCCATTTTGTTTGACAAAATCGAAGATAAAAAACGTAAAAGATTTGGAAAGGTTGGACATTTTGTGCACTTTTGTGCATATTTGCGACCGTATAAAAAATTCCTTCCCCCTCTATTTTTTGATTGAACAAAAAATTGTTTGAAAAAATAAAATTTTTTAAAATTTGTTAATTATTAATCCAAAATCAATATTTTCCATTTTTAAGCCATTGCATCGTGTAGAGCATACCCCAAAATAGAAGAAAAGAGTAGTAAAACATCTGAAGCCGGTATTATCAAACATATTACTATTAACGAAAAGAATAATTATTTTTATAATTTTCCTGAATCAGTTTTAAAAAATTGTTCCACACTTCAGCAAACGTAATTTTCTGTTTTGGTCCCTCCTCAACATTTCTGAAGTTAGATTTTAAAAACCACCCTTTTGAATTTGACTCAATGAAAATCCTTTATGTTCTGCTTTTGTTGTGTTGAACTAGTATTTCTAATTAAATTTTATAAAAAAATTAGTTGAGCCATAAAAAATGTATATTGTTTGTTATTGAGTTCTAAAATTAAGTTATAGGAATGAGACTATTCTTACTTTTGGACTGGAAGTGCAAAATTATTTAAGAATAAAATTCCGTCTTGTTTTCCCGTATTCATCGGTATTGCATCGGGTTTTCGGAGGAATGCGACAGATGTGCGCTAGTGGAGCGTGCAGCTCGCGGGAACGTTCTTTTGCTACTCTAACGCCCTAATGCTTATTAGCGGTTTTTAATGAATAGTTAAAGTTGAAATATGATTAAATATTATGCTTTTTTGTCGATTCCTGATTAATTTGATGTCAAGCACGACTATATTTCGATTTTTTCAAAGATTTAAGTTCACTGTATTAGTATTTCATTTTGATCCGATGAAAAATTTATTTGGCTAAGTATGAGAATAGAATATATGAAACAGAAAGGTAAAAAGACAGGTATATTTTCAACCCATTTGGAGTTTAAGCAATTCAACACTAATTATATTTTTTCAAGAAGAATTTCCAAATTTTGTGGTGTCTATTTTCTACGTTTCATAAATAAAATATATTTGTCGGGATATTTGTAAAATCTAATGAGCGTACGTACTTGAATCACTTTGAGTACTACATATTTTCAAAACTGTATGAAATTTGAATCTATAAGAAGTGCATATTAGATCAGTCAGTCATAATACTCATAAACTCATATGATCATTTCATAGTCGATTTTATAATTGTATATTCACGTATAAAAGTAATATATTTTGAACATAAGAAAGTTTTTTTATACTGCAAAAAGTATTTATAGAGCCTCTTGCACTTTCTTATTTTCATGTATATATATTTTGTATACTTTGAAAGACTTAAAAAAATTCATAAAGATATCGAATTGTTTAAAGGATTACATTAACATTTCAAATATTTTATATTATTGCGAATTGTTTACAAGATTTTAGGAGGTTTCAAATATTCCATTGATTGTACAAAATTTTCGGGGCGATAGTACGAATATTTAAAAGAATTCATGAAGTTTTTAAGATATTTTAAAAAATTTTACAAGACAGAAAGTATGTCTCGTCCCATCTCGTCTCGTACTTCTGGATTTCTCGCTCGTCGGCAACACTAGTCATACATGTAATCGAACTTAAATAAAAAATAATGATATCATTAATATTGGCTTCAAGGATTTATAAAATAAAATTATTTTTTTCTAAATTGTCGAGGAATTGTGGAAGGGAGACGTACGCACAACTCGAGGTTGTGTCAAATTCATTTTAGGGGTTTGGAATTCACAACATATCAAAATGAAATACGGAAATACGAGGTAAACGCGATTTTATTCCTGTTTCATATATTTCATTATCTACTCTTAATTTACCATTTCTGGAGGAGATCCAGGATGAAAATGCGAGTCACAGTTCAATAAAAAACAAGAATATAAATAACAATAAAGAAAATAATTGTTTTAGTGTGTTGAAAGAAAGTGACACAAGTGAACACATTAATAGTGACAGTGCGATAAAAAAATCATAGAAGTATTGGTGATAAAAACTTGTTGGACCTGAGCAGGAGCTCGAAGATGAAAAGCGTAAAAATAGAAATGAAGCGGAATTTGATGTCAACGGATTTCTGGATAATAGAAGCATACAGTCTGTCAAGTTAAAGCGTGGGTGGCTTTACTCGCAGTCGGTAAGGTGTATCGACATGATTTTGGTGTCAAAATATTAAGAAGAGCTCCCTCT
>NC_046659.1:29395745-29410607 GCF_010883055.1 Belonocnema kinseyi | reverse complement strand
GAGGGAGCTCTTCTTAATATTTTGACACCAAAATCATGTCGATACACCTTACCGACTGCGAGTAAAGCCACCCACGCTTTAACTTGACAGACTGTAACTAATGAGGCCCAAAGAGCAATGATAAAGTTGCAACTTAGGCCTACTACAAGGGCAACGCAAAGATACTCTTAAAAAGAGATGAATTGAACCATGAAGCAGCGTTTTTATTCAGCATCAGGATATGACAGAATGAGGGAGGATGGCTTAATATTGCCTCATAGCCGAACTGTTGAGAAGCGCGTTGCACTAACTCCACTGACAACTGGTTTTATACAACCTGGTTTGCAAAACTTAAAACAAAAGTTGCAAGAAATGCCAGAATGTGCAGAATGTATTGTCACAGGAAAAGTTATCACACATACGATCAAGAAAACGATCTGGTTCATGAACAGCATGAATGAAGTTGTGGATGTATATAACAGTAGCAACGTTTATGATGCAAATCCACTGAAAAGGCCTCTTTCTGGAAAAATAAAAAATGTTTTGCATGTTTGGAAAACTTTTTAGAGTGGGGATCAACCATCCGAGTGTCGAGCACAAGTAAGAACAAAAAAAGTTGATAAGCTTACCCCGTTTCAATGCACTTCTTATGACAGTGAGGAGACTTTCGGAACTTTCCAAAAGTATGATTGCACTTGATCCTGAATTTCAATTGTGTACAATGATATGCAATACAGATTCAGTAGAGCAATTTTTTTCCAGAGTACAAGGACGAAATGGATTTAATCCAAATCCCACATGCCGTATGGTCCGACTGACAATACGTCATTTGGTTGCTGTTAAGAACGTCGCATCTTCGAAGAAAAAGAATACCGGTCCAGAAAATGAAAATTATTTCGCAGCATTAACTCCAGAAGAAATGCAAAACGAATTAAAAGATGTGGATGTGCCGGAAGAGACAGCTGAACAAAGGTCCATAGAGTTTCATGAGACAGGAAACGTGAAATCACTCGAAGATGACAGGTCCAAGGTCCAAGGTACATCACCATTTCAGGAAATCAGCGGAAAACTAGAGGGGTTGTCAGTGAGATATTTTGCAGGCTATACACCATTCAAAAATATGGATAAATTCAAATGTGATCGATGCTCCAGATGCGGAAGGAGACATCAATGATCAATACATAGAGTACCGAGAATATGAAGCAGATTATAAAGCTTACAAAACTAATCTGCTTTCCGGGCCTACGGAGAAGTTTCGCAATGTAGCAACAGCTAACTTGAAAATGTTTGTTAAGAACTTTGGTATGAAAAAAGAAACGTCCCATGGATTGAGAAAATCATTAATAGAGGATACTAAACGCGAAATGCATGAAGTGGATCCAGAATGATATTCGAAATTACTTTGTCAGGAGCACCACGAATTTGCAACATATACATTAATTACTGCAAAAATCCACAGACATTGTACCTTGGAGGACAGAGCAGCAAAATAAGATACAAGTAATAAGAGACAACTCAATGCCGCTAAAAAAAGAGAGACTGCCAAGAAACGTGAGCATCAGGCAAAAGGTCAAAAGAGACCTGACAAAGCATCGAGAACTGTAACTTGGTGATTGTGAATTCTGTTGTGTTAAAGCTTTTACAGCTTTGACGAACACATTGTCATCGCGTATCTCACGCTTCGCACTTTATTTCGTTAAAATGCGAACTTTTCTACATTATGTTCAACTCTATTACATCAAATGTATATTGTATTTATTTCTGTACTTCTGTCTGGGGCTGTTTGATCAGATATTGAAAAATAAAGTACAAATATCCTTTTTAATGATTATTTTAATATTTGTTTCTTATTTTGCATTAAATTTTATTCTTAGCCACCCTGAAAAATGTTGATCATTTCAATAAATTTATATTACCATTCATAATAAGCATTAGTATTGCAACAAAAGTGTTTTCATTGTCTTATTTTTATCATTAAAAGAAGTGCATTCTATTATACTAAAACTTATTAAAAAAACGTTTTACTGCAGCTGGTGTCATTTTTCTATAAATCTAATTTGTTAATATTCAATGTAGATGTAATCCAGGTGAAAAATGTCATAAAATAACATTTCTGGTATCTTGTTTGTGTTTTTTTTCTTCAAAATGTTTCCTTTTTTACTTTTAATATATTTTATAACTCGATTTTATAGCAAACTTGTAGGTAGTTTTTGGTTAAACAACTTTTGTCTTCTAATTTTGTTCGTCTCTTGTGTCGTTTTTTCAACCAAAAAATTTTTAAACCTAGTATCCTATTTTTTACGATTAAAATAGAATCTACTCGTATTATCGAAAAATGATTAATAACAAATTTATAGATCTTTTCGGAGTAAAAGAGTTTAGTCTCTCAATCTTAATTCGTACCTTGAGTCGTTTCTCGAAAAATTTTATTTTTAAATTTTGAATATTATTTTTTACGATTAAAACAAAACCAATGTGTTCTATTAAAAAATATTCATGACAAATTTGAATGAGTTTTCGCTATTTTTTGGAAGAGCAACTTTTGTCTATTTTTTCATAGCTTGTTTCGTTTGTCCTAAACTCAAATTTCTTATTTTTAATGTTGTTTTTTGACTAAAAACAAAAACTATGCATTCTGTTAAAAAGTGATTAATTAAAAATTTTTCTCTATCTTTTCAGGGCACACAATTTTAGTTAATTCATTTTTTGTATCTTGCATACGTAGACCAAAAAATGGAATTTTTGATTTTACATTATTTTTTATATGATCAAAATTTAAATTTCATACTTTTTAACAAAATTCAAAAAGTATTATAATATTGTAAGGCTTTCAAAAATCAACATTTTTCTTCTTCTGAATTTTCTTTTATATGATGCGTTGTTCGGCTAAAAATGTTCCTTTGGGTTAGTTTTTTGTATTTAGAAAATTATATAACTATGCTCATTTTCTTTTTATTGAAAAAGTCAAAAGGATAAATGATTCGAATTTCCTAGTACTATAAATATCCTTACATCGAATTTTTAAATCTTGAAAAAAATAGTCTGAAATATTTTTAAATTGCGCAAACATTTTAAATTTTCATCCAAAATAACTGGTTTACGAACTCGTTCTTTCTTTTCAGGCCTTAAAAATGTGTGCCAAAGCAAAATACAATTTGATCAATCGTTCGAAAGTTATCATGCCTACACGATATAGACGACAGACTGCAGACATACACAGTCATAAAAATTATTTTTTCTTACTCAAAGGGTTTCAAAATGTTCAAATTGTATAAAAATCGACAAAGTGCAATTTTACATAAAACCAATACCTTCTCATTAAGACTAGAATGTGAAAAAAACATAAATTTCAATGAAGAGAATAAAAAATTCGTATTAGGACTAATACACTTAATAAGAAATTAATCTGCCATTTTATTTTCTGAATAACATGGTGGATAGGCGTGTGCATGGAATACACGGGGAACCACTGAAAAAAACGAGTCGTAGCTATACCTCCTGGGTGACATGGAAACGAACTGTTTATAATAATTTGAAAAAAACTATTATTAATTGTAATTAACCTAATAATAAATTAATCCACCATCACAGAAGAAACAAAGGGTAAAAAGTGGTCCAGTTAAAAATAATGGGTGTAGTCTCGAAATGCAAACAAATGAAGATCAATAGGGGTTACATATAAGAAATGATTGATTTTTCATTAAATCCTTGCCAATCTTCATTTTCTTGCATGCCGCGAGAACCCCAAGCATTTTTACTTGAATTACTTTTTACCTTGTGTTTTTTTGCCATTGTTTTTTTGTATTTGATTTGAATTTTAATTTAAAATACTGCAACCGTAAAAGTTGTACATTTGTACAGAAAAAAAAGTTTCGAATAATAGTGAAAATTTAGTACAAGTTTATGGAGTTATTTTGTACATATAATCGATTGGTGCAGTTTACTTATAATCTAGGATCTAATAAAATAAGGATTAGAATTGCAAAAGTATTATAATTTTATAGTACTTTGTTATTTTGCAAATCACGTCAGAATTCCTACTTCTACTTTATCGGTATTTTGAGAAATCCTTGCTAAGACAGGGATTTGCTGCGAGGAGCAACGGATAATATAGATTTAACATCATACCCGCAGAGCAACGATTTTACCTACAGAGAAAGAAGGAGCAAGGTAGTACGAAGAGGGCAGTAGCTACGCACTCGACGAAAGTAGTAGTAAAGATATTATAAACACAGATACGGTACAGGGCGTCGGATTGGGGAATTATATATATAGGACATCACACTTTTTGCCCTATCGAGGTGCTGCCCTCATCGTACTACGAATTCGAATTCTTGTTTTCTATGGACATAGGAAACAAGGGACTAGGCATGCCATTGCGGGGGTGATGCAATGAGGGGGGAGATCCGCCACCTTTTGATGTCCCGCGACAAACCCGTGGATTCAACCCCGCTCGCCCAAGTTAGGATGGCATTCCTAGTCCCGTGTTTCCTATAGCCATGTTGTTTTCTCATTCTTCGTAAAATATGACGGTAAAGCAGTAGAAAGATTTTTTGAGGTTAGAAAAGTTTGAGATGTATGTATCAGTGAATTTATTCAGATCTGAAGCTTGATCCAGGTTTTCGGTACATAGTGTTTTTTTTTAATTATAAAAAAAATGTTGTCGAAAAATCATATTTTTAATTTAAAAAAAGTATTATAGAAAGACATTTCGAGATAAACAAGTGCTGAAAACATTTTTTTTACAAATATTTTTTTCAAATTGAAATAATAAAATACTTATACCAAAGAAACAACTTTTTTAATGTTTGAAGTTTTTAAACATTATTGTTTAAATTTAAAATTAAAATAATTAAAACAAAATATATTTCTGGATAAGATATTTTGGTTGAAAATTTATATAGTATTTTTTAAATCACAAAAGTTCTTCCGAAAAATCGAAATGTAAATTTGATTAAATAAAAATAAACTTTGAGATAAATTAATGCTGATTCTAATCCTTTAAAGATTGTTGGGAAGATGTTATTAGGTTCGAAGAAAATTCGGGGAGAAATTTTTTCTGTTTGAGACACACGTGTTTTTTTATATTAATTTGTCTATATAATTTTTGTAGAATTATTTTAATTTTAAATTCAAAAAATAATTTTTAACACTTTAATTATTAAACAAAAATTTATTTGATAACAATAATAAATAAATAATATTGATTATGAAACAAATTTATTTTGGGAATTTTCAAATTCGGTAATATTATTAACTGTTCGGGAATTTTATTAGTTTTGGAATGTTATTATTCGGGGCAGAGAGAGTTTTACCGAGTCGAGAATTTCATTTTTCGGGATATTTCAGTTGTCCCTATAGAAGCACAGAAAATATGCTCTAATTAGAATTTCGGCGCTTCATCTTGTCGATTTTTTCCTAAAGTATTAATAAAAAAAATTTGTATGAAAATTTGGATATCACAAAGTCTTGGCGATTTTTTTCTAATCCATTTCAGGCACTGGTAAACAGGGATGATTTTCTCTCAGAAAATAAGTGATTGAAATTCGAAAAAATTGGGTAGGCTTATTGACATATAGGTATGTAAAAAAGGTAAACTTCCGAAAATTTTAAAACTAATTTTGAAACTATTTATACTCTTTTAGGAGACCAATACAATTTACACAACACTAATTGTAAAATTTGAAAATTTTTAGGTCTTCAGTTTGAAAACATGAATTTTAACGTTAAAATTGCTTCATTTTCAGAATACAGGCTTATTGTTTGAATGTTCAGAATTTTCGTTCTAAGTTATAGGTTAGGTCAAAAATAACATTCTGGGATTCGAAATTGTAACAACGCGAAAAAGTTTAAACTTAAAATTTAAAAATGCGAAAATTCATAATTTTCCATGTTCATTTGCAATTCAGCAAGCCACTTTCTTTCGCTTCTTTTAAAATCGATCCTCTGCTTTTAGTTTTCTTTTTTAAATATACCTTGAATTCAACGCATGTCAAATTGAATGTTTTCAACTGCATTTAGATTGAAGTATACAAAGTTTTTTTGTTTTAAATATAAATTAATTAAAACATTTGATTTATTCTTCACGATTGTAATTTATAACTTCTAAAATTGAATAATTGTAGCTCAAACATGAAAAAGTAGACTAATTTCAAATTTATAGAGGTCCTATCATAAATATTGAACTATTAAAACCTCTGGCCTTTTTTAAGGTTTTTAAAACTCTTTTGAAACTGTTTAAAAACAATTTTGGGTGTGATTTCTCATGAAAAGAATAAGTACTATTTAGTCTCAAGAACAGCAATTTCAAAAATATTTAAAGCCTTAATAGTTGAGACATTTTAAATTTGTAGTCTTTTGTATATTGAATAATTTCAAATTTAAAGCTATTTCAATATGTCATCAGAATTTTGAAATTGAAAGTGTTCGATAATTTTAGATTGAAACATTTCAAATTATTTCGGTATGTTTCGGTATGTCACTCAGGAATTGTGTGGTTGATAGAGAACATGAAAATGTGGTTTTTCCACTTTTATAAAATTATAATTGAAGGTTACTCAGGGTAATTTTCTACACTACTTAAAATGACAGGTTGAAATCTAATTGGAACCGAAAAAGAACCGGTTACATACCCTTTCCGTCCCTATCCGGTTCTATATAGTTTTATTTGGTCTTTAATTTGATTTTGTGAGATCTATCTGGGCCAGTCCGGTCCTTATCCGGGAAATGTTTAAACAAAAAGTTGTTTAAATATTCTACCCGCGCCTACCCGGGTTTTATCTGGTCAATTGAAACAAAATGAAAATAATATTGATTTATAAAGAATACTTTTCAAAAAATAGAACGGATTTCTTCGCCCAAGATACAAACGTAAATTGTACTATAGTAAAAATTGAAAAAATTTAAACGAAAGCCCAATTTGGTAAAGAAAACAAACTTTTGTCGACCGATAAATATTAATTTTATTCCCCGAAAGATTAAAAAAAATTTCTTCGAAACACTTTTATTGCAACAATTTAATCGAAGAAAAATATTGCTTATAAGAATAAAAATAGTACAATCCCAGTGGGCACAAAATTTGGCAATGTCTTTAGGACATCGTTACGACATCTTTACGACATATTTATGACATCCTATGTACATGTCGTTTCGGGGTCTTTGCGATATCGTAAAGACATTGTCAGATCATACGACTTATTTACGATATTGTAAAGACACTTTAACGACATGGACATAGGATGTCGTAAAGTTGTCGTAAAGATGTCGTAACGATGTCGTAAAGACGTCGCCAAACTTTGTGCCCACTGGGATTTTTACATACAATACTTAAAATAAAAAATCTGTATGTCAAAGCACAATCCAGTGCGACTATTCTTTCGAAAGTTATCCGATATACAGACAACCACAACAACAATTACAACGACGACGACGCCGTAGAGACAGACAGACGTAAAAACTTGTGTTTCTAACTCAAGGGGCCTCATAACTCAAAACGTCAACATTTCATAAAATTCGTGAAAGTCATTTGTCGCATAAAACTCTTCTCATTATGGATGAGAATGTGATAAAATAATCACGGGGCCTTGAAAAAGTAGCGTTTTTCGCCTCTTGACTATTTACATATCAAGCGTTTTGGCTACAAATGTCCATTTTCATTTGGTGTTTTGGATTTTGAAAATCCCTTAACTTTGGTAAATTTAATTTTATCAGAAAAAGTTATAAGGATAAGATGTTCATATTTTTTTGTACCATAAATGGCTGTGGATAGAATTTTCAAATTTTGAAATAAGTGATCTCAAAAATTTTGAAAAAGCTCCAACTTTATGGATTTTTAAAATAAAAAATGGCTGCATACCGACAACAACAACGACGATGCCGGACAGACAGACCCCGATGTAAAAACTTGTTTTTATGACTCAAGGGGCCTCAAAGCGTCGACATTTGAGGAAATCCGAATAAGTTCTTTTTCGCAAAAAACTAATACCTTCTCATTTTTGATGATAATGTAAAAATTATCAACAAGAAACCCTTAGTAGTGACAAAAGTGTAAACGTTCGAATTAATGACTTCTCAAATGAACGCCTTTATTCAATTTAAAAATCTTTTTGAAGTATTATTGCAGTATAAAATATTCCATTTTTAATCTATTTAGTTTGGAAATTAAAAAAAAAAGACAGAACAATTTTCAATTCTCGTCGTCTGCTAGCAGAACCTCGTCGTCCGCATAAGCTAGTGAATATATTTTGCTGTTACCCAATATCGTCCCCACGTTTCCTTTCTTCTTTAGCTTCTTCGCAAGATCTGCCAACAGCATTAGTGGCGGACTCAAAGGGCACCCTTGCCTTGGAGCTCTTTCTATCCAGAATACCTGTCCTTTTTCCTTTCCTATCTTCATCCTAATCCTGGTTTCAGTAAAAATTTCCTTTATCCTTTCCATCAGCCATTTTTTCTATTTCCTTCTCTTTCATTGCATACAATAACCCTTTCCCATTACTGAATCGAAAGCTGCTTTAAAGTTTACGAATAACGCGATTAATTTTTCTCTTTCTCCCTAAATTTCTGTTAACCAAGTAGTTCAGTACGTAATTGTTGTCTATGGTTTGCATCCCTTTTCTAATATCCGTCGGATTGTGTGGCATACTTTCTCTTTTCTCTATCTGACTCTCTAAGCTTTTTCTTGAAATTTCTGCATATATTTTGTAGCCAACTGGCATGAGAGTGATCCCTCTATACTTCTCTACTTTCTTTTCCTCCCCTTTCTTGACAAGTGATACCACCAGACCTGACAACTACTTTTCTGGCCAGCCTTCTCCATTTCATACCTTGTTGCAGGTCTCCCACAGGCCTTCCCTGACACCTTGTCCTCCATTCTTCAACGCTTCGTTCTTCATACCATCTTCTCCTGCAGCCTTGTTCCTTTTTAATATATTTATTGCCATATCCACATCTTCTCTTGTTATTTCATTCCCTACCCCCATTCCTCCTGGTGCTAACTTTGTATTTTCCCCTATTATCCTATTTTCTTCTACCCCTAAGAGACCCTTGAAATAGTCTGTTCACTCACCCAATTCTATTTCTGCATTCACGCCCTTCTTTCCTCTTTTTTCCTTATTTATTACATCCCAAACCCTACCTTCTTTGATCGTTTTTTCTACTTCTTCCTTGTACTATTTCTTTCCCCTTTGCTTTTTCTTTTCTAGCATCCTCTCATGTTCACGTTTTCTCCTATTGTACTCCCCCTTCGCCATTTCCACTATTCTCCATTTTCTCACACACTCTTTCATTCTCTCTTTACTCTCCTTACATTCCTCGTCCCACCAGCCTCTCTTTTCCCCTTCTCTTTTTGTTTTCCTACCTATCTCATCCCTTACCTTCTCAATGAACCCTTTTCACCTTTCCTTTAACTAGTTTATTTCCTCCTCTTCTACAAACCTTATATTTTCCATATTTCCTTTAAACTCTTTCAGTTTATCTACTTCTCAAGCTTTCATTTTCGTGTTCCTTACCCCCCCCTCTTTCCTTTCTTCAATTGCCTCGATTCTGGCCACGACCTTTCAGTGTAGCTATCACCGGGAAGTGCTCGGACCCAATCTCATTACCCACTTTCATACAACTTATCAAATTCCTCATTCTTTCTTCTGTCAGGATGTAGTCTATCACTGTTTCTCCCGTCCCTACAAATATGATGTCTCCTTCCTTATTTTCTTTCATATTGCCATCATATATAGACCATCCTGTGTCTCCTATTGTGTCTAGTAACCTTCTCCCCTCCTTGTCTAACTCCCTATGTCTGAAACTCCATATATATGCTTCCTTTTCTCCATCCCGAATCCCTCACCCTAGTTCGCCAGTCCATGCATTTAAATCACCTCCTATCAAAACTAACTCTTCTTTCTTTTCCTCCATCCACCTCTTAATTACTCTCTAACCTTCCTCTTCTTTTATATACGCAAACCACCGCTATTTTGATGTTTCCAACTCTATTCCTTCTCACCATTGTAATATCATTTTTGTTCCTATCCCCCTCTTTTCTCTCTTTTACTGTCAATTCTTTTCTCACACCTGAGACCATTCCACCAATCCCTCTGTTTTAACGTGTTCCTTTCTTGATTCTTGCATCGTCCACACATAACCTTTCGGTAACGTATTTTTTATCCCCTTCAAGTCCTTCTCATCTGCCCAAGTTTTACTCATCATAATCACATCCCACTTTTCGATCTCTCCCCAAAAACCAAACCAGCTAAAATAACCAAATAGCTAAAAAAACCAAAAAGCTATTTTTACATTTCTCTCCTCCTTTCCTTCTTCTTTCCTATTCTCTTTGTTTTCCCTTTTCCGTTTGGAAACGCCTCTGATGTGTATCCAGACTCTTTTTCGTCTCCTTTCCCCCTACCTCTCTCAAAACTTTCTCCTTTTTTCTTTAATTCTTCAAATTTTTAATCCCAGCACCATTCCTCCCCATTTATCTATAATCTGTCTTTCCCTATCCTCACCAAATGGCCCTTTTTCCTCTCTACCCAAGCCCTCTTCTCTATTTGCCATCTCCTTTTCCTCTCCCTCCATGTTAGATCTTGTTCAATTCTTTCCCTTATTCCTTTCAATACTTTTTTCCCTCCATAATTTAATTTTTCTCCTCTTCACTCCCCACTTTTACTAGAAACATTCTTTCTTTTCCTTCCTTCATTCTTTCTATTCGCTTAACTCCTTCTGACCTTACCTGCACTCTAATTTTTCTCAAAATATTTCTTATTTCCACTTTTCCTGTTTCAATTTTTCCCTATATGCTCATTCCTAATTTCTAGATTGCTCACTCGTTCTTCCAACTGTTTTATCACTCTAGATCTCTGTTCATCAACCTCTCTCTGTCTATTCACAATGCTCTCTAGCTTACCCCGAACCTTGTCTTTCTCCACCTTCCATCGTTTATCCCATCCTTCCCATTTTTCTCTTACCTTTTCCACTTCCCCCCTTACCTCATTTCCCTGTCTATTCATATCCCTATTCATGTCATTCAATCTCTTTCTTGTTTCCAATCTAAACCCTTTTATGAGTGTTTCCAATTTTTCAAACATTCTCCCATCTCCCCTATCTCTTTCTGGAGTTTTCCGTTTAATTCTAACCTTCTTGTTATCCTTGTACCTTTTTACCTCATCGTACGCTACCATCCTCTCCCTGGTCGACTTCTCGAGTCTTTCCTCACCGCTGCTGTCCCTGCGATCAACGTGACCCCTCCCCCCACTGCGCACGCTTTCAGTAACGTCAGCTGTTGTTGCCACTATGTTTTTCTGTTCTGTGGGATCTTCCAGGAACTGTTGCCCTCTGGCGCCAGTTTGTGGACTCCGCGTCGTCGGCATCCTACATTACCCAAAGCTCCGTGACGTGTCCGCCTTGACCACCTACCTCTTGCACCTCTTACCCAGCAACTATTTTCCTACTCCTAACCTCAAAAGCTTCACACACTCCAAATTTTTACTTCAAACCACTCACTTTCACCATTCACACTTTTGCCGTCACTCACCCTTCTCCCTTTACATTCGATCTCCACACTCTCTGCCTTTTCTGCATCCACTAACCCTTATTCCCTTCACCAAAGCCAAAAATACACCATTTGACAAAAATGAGTTCTTTTGCGATCGGTACTGGAAACGGAAGCCTGCATAATTATTAGTATTTTTTATTTCTACCTATTAATTAATCTTAATATTTAGTTTAATAACAATAAATAATACTACTATAATTATTATATTTTATTGGTAAAAAACTGTGCTTTCTTATTTTGTTTTATCACTCCATTTGTTTATAAAAATAGAACTTTAAAGACACAGTGTTTCAAAATTCAATTAGTTAGCAATTCTTATGCAAATATTGGCAAATTTTCTTTAGATGTTCAGTGTTTGTACATATTTTTAATATTTTAATTTATAGTGTCAAATGGGACGACTGAAAAATCCCAAAAAACAAAATTTCTTACACTGTAAAATTCCCGAATAATAAAATCTCCGTTTAAAATTTTAGAATTATGAAAGTTCTGAATTATAGAAATTAAAAATTCTTTTTCTTGAAAAATAAGTATTATTTATTTATTAAAAACACAATTATCAAATACCTGTACCAAAGATAGTTTGTATCAATGTTTAAACTATATGAAAATTATTTATTGAATTTAACAATAATCGTACAAAAATTGTATAAAGAAATTTGTTTAAAGACTACACATTTTTAAACAAAATTGCTCATTCAGAAATAAAACCATTTTTTTTATTCTTTAAATACTGGAATTTTCTGGTTCATCCATTTTATAATCCGATAATTTTCTATCGGAAATTTTGATCTAATGGAATTTTCAAAGAGGGTCATATTATAAAGAGTAGTGAATTCTATTATTCACGAATTTTTTAATTCGGGATTTTTATATTTCGGCAATTTTATACTTTTTGGAGTTTTATTTCTCGGCCGTCCACTGACAAATTGCCAAGTTCAAACTTTGAAACAAATTTTAATACACCAATCACATCGGCTAGAAATATGTTTTAGTGTTTTTGCATATATTTCCAGCTCAGTATGATGGTGCTCAAAATTTTTTGTAAGATTCAAAAATATATTAATTTTACCCATTTGTATACGCTCGTGAATCATACAAAATATTTGTTTGATTGGGGAGGTTTAATACTTTTGGTTCAATCTTACTATGCCTTACAGACTGTTACGCAATTTTTCAAAACATTTGCATTTATGTTTCATACAAGATTTTTCTTCACATTAAAATCTTTTACTTTAAAAAGAAATACATATCTTGATTTGATATTAGAATGTACAGATGACTTACAATTTATTTTTCTTCGTTTCTATCACAGATACTGTAGGTCTGATAGTGTATGCATTTGACCGTACTTGAAAGCGATATTTATTGTGACTACAGTGGATACTATCAAATCGAAAGTATCTTTGTTTCGTGAAAATAATTTTCTCTAGAAGTTAAAAAGAGACTTTGTTAGTTCAAAAGTATGTTTAACACTTCAAGTACAACATTTTTTCGAACTAAATGTGCATTTATTTTTCTCAACTTTATATGCTTGAGCTTCATATAATCGTGAATATTTTAACCTATAGTACTGTACTTTTAATTAAAAAACTCGAATTATTTTACTCAAAACAAAATTTATTAAATTATTGACATTGACTATTATAAAATTAAAAAATATATATATAGGAAAAATTCGACACTTTTTAAAATATATTCAGATGGTTAAAAAAAAAGATTGACAATAATTACAAAATTGAGTAGGTTCCAAATTTCGAGTGATTTTATATTTTTTTAAAATCTAAAACATTTCAAGAAACTAATTAAAAAAATTTATGAGAAGGTTTCAAAGGTTTGAAATGATTTTAGAATTATTTAAAAATTGAATCGCCTAAACATTTAAAGTAATTTATATGTGAAAAGTTTATTTCAAAGGATTTTAAAACTTTTTAAGGGCATGTGATACTTCGTCGTATGGTCAATCGGGTACAGTTCCCCCGGATTTTTTTCACAAAAATTAAAAAAATTTTAAACTGAATTCGGAAATGCTACAAAATATCATAACGGGAACCTGAAACTGGCAAAATCGGTATAATTGCGTTGCGTTTTACGTAATGCGTCAATTCACTAGACATTTCAGCCAATAATATTTTCCTAGTTATTCAGAGAAACATTATACTTGGCTGAAATGGCTAGTGATTTGACACATTACGCAAAACGCAACGCAATTCTGCAATCATGAAACGCCACCCTAAGTATAGAAATCATAACTGTTTAGTAACTAAAGTCACTAGAGATCTTTTATCCAACTGTTACGGTTACAATTAGTTAGAGCAGATTTGCATTGGTTGGTGTAAGCGCGTGCATATTATTATAGAAAAACATTTCTGTGTTGAAATGTTGTCACAGGCTTATATGCCCAATACGTCGAAGGCATTTTTGGTTAGAGTTGGATTTTTATTTGATCGACATTTTCTTCTCAAGTGATAGTCTATCTATATTGTTGAAAATACAACTGTTTTATCGAAAATAGCTGTTTTATTGCTGTGATCCAGATATGAATATTTCTTGAAAATGAGTCTTTTTGGTCTTTTTTTATTCCTTTTTCTGGATCTACATTTTATATTTCTCCAATTCTGAACATTTAGAATTGAAATTTTCTTCCCTTTCAATATACATGTGTGTGTATTTATGGGTTTTCTAAGAATTTTAAACAGAACGATTTTTAACGACTATCGGATACGACGCAGTCGCAAGCTGACCTCCACATTATCTTGTCTTTTACTTACCAGTTCCATAACACATTTGAAAGAGAGCGGTCTCTTATATACTCGGTTGGAGAAAAAGCAAAATAGAAAATTTTCAATTTGGTATAAATAAACTTTCTTAAAATTGTGCTTCGATATGCAGTTACTGGGAAATTCGGAAACGTACTTAAAGATAAGTAATTCATAGCAATTCATTATAATTTCACGATAAAAGAAAGAAAACAAAGGAAATTTAAACCTACAAAATAAAAATAACGCCGAGATTTTGATAATACTAATAATTCGATAAATAAGCGCTCTTCCTTTTGTATTTTTTTCAGATATTTTGGTTCTCTCAGCCCTTTAATCATCATATACCATTTATTCTACCTCGAATCAATTATCTTATTCCATCTCTTTTGTACTTGTTTTACTAATAGGTCGAACTCTATCTCTTGTTACTCCACAACGCTGCTGAAGGCTGGTGACCTTCTCAGCATGAAAACAAAAACACAAACCCAAGACGACTCTCTCGGTTCCAGTTCTACTTCCCCCCTCTCTCAACCCTCCCTTATTAACTGAAGTTTTTGGTGGAACTGACGTTAGAACTACAAT
>NC_046659.1:29391367-29395645 GCF_010883055.1 Belonocnema kinseyi | reverse complement strand
GAGGGAGCTCTTCTTAATATTTTGACACCAAAATCATGTCGATACACCTTACCGACTGCGAGTAAAGCCACCCACGCTTTAACTTGACAGACTGTACTAAGGCGGGATAATTGGTGTCATGGGGGAGCCACCTATGTGACGGTGGGTTAAGTTGAGAATTTTCTTCTACAACAATTTGTAACTTTTTAATCAGTTCATAATATTTCACAATAACTTTCCCTTTTTTAAACAATTTATAATTTTATATAAGCATTTGAAAGTATTTAAAACTTAATTATATAAAGTACACTTGACCCTCCGTTACTCAGTTTTTCCATCTAAGCGAAAAATCAACTAATTCATTAATGAATTAAGTAAGTGATTTAATAAACTAATTTTTTAATTAATCAACTTATGAACTAATTAAGAGGGAAAATAAGTGTCATAAGCGAAACACCTATGTGATGGAGGGTTAAGGTTAGGATTTTCTTTCACAAGAATTCGCAAGTTTTTAATCAATTCATAATTTTACACAATTATTTTCCATTTTTAAACAATTCATAATTTCGGATAATTATTTGAAAGCTTTTAACAATTAATTATATAAAGTATACTTTACCCTCCGTTACTCAGTTTTTTTCGTCTAAATGAAAAATCATCTAATTAATTATTGAATTAAGTAAGTAATTTAATTAATTAATTAATCAACTCATGAACTACTTAAGCGGAAAAATTAGTGTCATGAGCGACTCACCTATGTAATGGAGTTTTAAGGGTATAATTTTCGGTTACAATAATTTGCAAGTTTTTAATCAATTCATAATTTTAAACAATAACTTGCCATTTTTTAAACAATTCATAATTTCATACAATTATTTGAAAGTTTTTAACAAGTAATTATATAAAGTATAGTTGACCCTCCGTTACTCAGTTTCTTTCATCTAAATGAAAAATCATCCTATTAATTAATGAATTAAGTAAGTAATTTAATAAAATAATCAACTTATGAACTACTTAAGCGGGAAAATTGGTGTCATGAGGGTCGCACCTCTGTGACGGAGGGTTAAGTTTAGAATTTTATTTTACAACAATTTGTAAGTTTATAATAAATTCATAATTTTACACCATAACTTGCAATTTTTTAAACAATTCATAATTTTATATAATTATTTATAAGTTTTTAACAATTAATTATATAAGTTACACTTGACCTTCTGTTACTCAGTATTTTTCATCTAAATGAAAAATCATCTGAATAATTAATGAATAAAGTAAGTAATTTGATAAATTAATCAATCAACTTATAAACTACTTAAGCGGGAAAATTGGTGTCATGAGCGACCCACCTATGTGATGCAGGGTTAAGTTTAGAATTTTATTTTGCAACAATTTGAAAGTTTTTAAACAATTCATAATTTTATATAATTATTTGAAAGTTTTTAACAATTAATTATATAAGGTACACTTGACCTTCTGTTACTCAGTTTTTTTCATCAAAATGAAAAATCATATAATCATTTATGAATTAAGTGAGTAATTTAATAAATTAATCAATCAACTTATGGTCTACTTAAGCGGGAAAATTGGTGTCATGAGGGTCCCACCTATGTGACGGAGGGTTAAGTTGAGAATTTTCTTTTACAACAATTTGCAACTTTTTAATCAGTTCATAATTTTATATAAAGATTTGAAAGTTTTTAACAATTAATTATATAAAGTACACTTGACCCTCCGTTACTCAGTTTTTTCATCTAAGCAAAAATTAACTAATTCATTAATGAATTATGTAAGTAAATTAATAAATAAATAAATTAATTAATCAACTTATGAACTAATTAAGCGGAAAAATAAGTGTCATGAGCGACCAACCTATGTAATGGAGAGTTAGAGTAAGAATTTTCTTTTACAACAATTTGCAAGTTTTCAATCAATTTATAATTTTACACAATAATTTGCCATTTTTAAATCAATTCATAAATTCATATAATTATTTGAAAGTTTTTAACAATTAATTATATAAAGTACACTTGACCCTCCGTTACTGAGTTTTTTATATAAGCGAAAAATCAACCAATTCATTAATGAATTATGTGAGTAATTTAATAAATAAATTAATTAATTAATCAACTTGTGAAATACTTAAGCGGGAAAATTAGTCTCATGAGGGACCCACCTATGTTACGGAGGGTTAAGTTGGGAATTTCCTTTTACAACAATTTGCAAGTTTGTAATCAATTCATAATTTTACACAATAATTTGTCATTTTTTTAACAATTCGTAATTTTATATAATTATTTGAAATTTTTTAAGAATTAATTATATAATGTACACTCGACCCTCCGTTACGCAATTTTTTTCATCTAAGGGAAAAATCAACCAATTCATTAATGAATTAAGTAAGTAATTTAATTAAAGAATTAATTATTTAATCAATTTGTGAAATACTTAAGCGAAAAAATTAGTGCCATGAGCGGCAAACCTATGTGACGGAGGGTTAAGTAGAGAATTTTCTTTTACAACAATTTGCAAGATTTTAATCAATTCATAATTTTACACAATAACTTCCAATTTTTTAATCAATTCATATATTCATATAATTATTTAAAAGTTTTTAACAATTAATTACATAGAGTATACTTGACCCTCCGTTACTCAGTTTTCTTCATCTAAGCGAAAAATCCTCTAATTAATTATTGAATTAAGTAAGTCATTTAATAAATTAATCAATGAACATATGAACTACTTTTTTTATTATTATTACACCATTAAGCCATTTCCCTTTCGGGCTAGGCGTGACTCACTCGGTAAGGGAAAGGAGTAGTGTATCACTGGTCCGAACCAGGTTTCTGATCAATCTCTCTAGCAATCACCCCAAGCGAAGAACCTCACGAAGTCGTTATGTAAGGTTCCCCACTTGGATCCATTTGTAGCCAAGGTCTTTGTTTCAGGCGTCATTCACTCTACTGACCCTCTTTTTATTAACTATTTGCCGCCATACTTTCCTGTCCTGGCATACTTCTCTAGCTTCTTTTATGCTCATGCATTTTTTCATGCAGGCTCTCGTGTTTCTGTGACTTCTTATGTCTCTTCTAACTAGGGTCTCATTCACACATTCTAACAATACTTTCCGCGGTCTACCTTTGGGCACGCTGCCATTTACTTTACCTTGATACACTTGTTTCGTTAGTCGTTCATTTGGCATTCTCTCAACATGTCCGAACCATCTTAACCGATTTCTTTCCCATGTGTTTCCTAGCGTCTCTTCTGCACCACATTCTTTTATAATTATCTCGTTACTTACTTTGTCCATCAGGGTTTTCCCGCATATTATGCGCATGAATCTCATGTCAATTGCGTTAATTCTACTCTTATCTTTTTCTTGATAAGACCATGTCTCGCTACCGTATAGTAGAGTCGGTACAAATATAGAATTATGTATTGCCATTTTAGCTTTATTTGATATATTTTTACTTCTGATAAGGGGACCTGCTCTACCAATAACCTTCATACCTTCATTTATTCGTCTATCTAATTCCTTATCAATCTTCCCGTCACTAGTAAATAAGCTACCAAGGTATACGAACTTATCAACTTGTTCAATTCTCTCATCATTTAATAAAATATTGCATAGTGTTTTCTCACTCTTTCCTTCGAACCCTATAGTTTTTGTTACATTTACGTTAATTTTGAGGCCCATGCTCTTCATGTTTGCATCTAGTTTATTCAACATTTTTTGTAGGTCTTCGATAGACTCTGCCATAATAACCTTATCATCTGTGAACGCTAACCCACGTACCCTTACTGTTTCAAGGTCCACACCCTCTTCGTCGAAGAGAGCCATTCTTAAACACTTGTCCATAAATAATATAAATAACTATGAAGACATAACGCATCCTTGTCTAACTAATTGAATAATATCGAAACAGTCCCTCAGTTTCCCAGTCACTCTTACATTCGCTTTGATACCTGTATATATTGTTTTTATAGCGTGTAGGATCCATCCATTGACTCCATACTGTTTCAGGATACTTCTATCTACCTTGTCAAAAGCTTTTTCTAGGTCAACAAATGCACAGAAAACTTTTTTCCCGACTCTCAAACTTTTTTCTGTTATTTGCCTCAAGCTAAATATTTGATCCGTACATGACCTTCGTGGCATAAACCCACTTTGGAGTTCCCAAATCTTTGCTTCTGTTATTTTCATTACCCTACGAATTAGTATTTTTGTATATATTTTACTTACGGTGCTTAATAAGCTAATCCTTCTGTAATTATTGCACTCGCTTTTATCTCCTTTTC
>NC_046659.1:29378095-29391267 GCF_010883055.1 Belonocnema kinseyi | reverse complement strand
TTTCATTACCCTACGAATTAGTATTTTTGTATATATTTTACTTACGGTGCTTAATAAGCTAATCCTTCTGTAATTATTGCACTCGCTTTTATCTCCTTTTCTCTTGCATATTGGTACGATAATCGCTTCTTTCCAATCGTCAGGGACGTCTTCCATCTCGAAACATAAATTCATCAATTAGCACAGTCTATGTGGTATGCACCGGAGTCCAGTGTTGGTATTTCTTCGCAAAATCCAATCGGGCCTTCTGATTCTTCTTGCTGATCAAGGGTTTCTTAACAGCAACGCGTCCTAACAATCCCATATCGTTCAAACGACGAGCCACAGTGCTCCTACTCACGTTGGCAAGGTTTTCATCGCGGAGTTCATTGGAAATTTCAGATGCTGTTTTCTTGACATCAATTGTTGATTTGCGTTTGATGATCTTGTCAACACGAATTGTCGTTTTCCGTGGCCTGCCAGATCGTGGGATGTCCAGTAGACTCTGGGTAGTACTGAATTTCTCAATTAATCTGTTTACAGTACTCTTAGCAATTTTCAATAAGGCAGCAATTTCATCAAAAGTTTTGCCTTGTTCAGAAAGATTTAACACAGCTTTCGAATCTCATGGGTCGTATATCTCGGCATTTTGACTTCAGAATGACTTGATCTGAGTGAGTGACTACTGCCTTCTACATTTTTCCCGCAAGTGTTTTAGCATATTGTTGACATGCAGGGATGCTTTTCAGGCTATTGACGAGTGAAAGCTTGACACCTCCAAGAGCGCCGATGATAAGGACACTTGTAACATGGTTCTAGAACTTCGATATAACACTATTACGGCACAGTTCTAGAACAAGCCCGGAACAAATGTTACAGAACGTCTGTGATTGGACAGTTCGAGAAAAATTACGTAACAAGTATTCTGGAGCAGTTATTAATCTGTGTTCCTAATTTGTTCTAGAACACGCTTGTAGCAGGGTTCTAGAACTCCGATATAATACTATTAGGGCACAGTTCTAGAACTAACATAAAACAAATATCATAGAACTTCTATAATCAGTTTGTTCTAGGCTTCAGAAATGAAGGCTATTCACTTCGATGGCAGAAAAGACGAAACAAAAGTAATGGATAGAACAAGTGAAGGAAAAACATGGCAAACAACAAAACGTGAAGAACATAACTTCTCTTATTTAAGAACCAGGAAGTACTTATTTAGGAGACACATTCTCATGTTCTTACGATGCAAAAGCGATTACATATGATATCCTTCAGTTTTTCTTTGACAAAGAAATTAATACCTCCAGCCTAGCTCCAGCTTAGCTTCTTGTAAAGAACTTCCGTTTGTGAACTTGGATGTTGTCGAAAGTCCTAATTCTGCTGTATTTGACCCCTGTGATCTCAGTTCGGATTCTGAAGATCTTGCTTGAGAAAGTCCACGGAAATTATCGCATGGCAGCTGGTTAACTAGGATGAGTAGAACTCTCCGAATTTGCATTAGGACAGAGAATCCATCATTTTAGTTAAGAGTTTTAGTTCAATTCATCATGAGAGCATATGTCCCAATGTGGTTCGAAATAAAGTCTCACTATCTATTAAAGATGCTCCGAAACATCTCTGGAAAAGCATTTCTTTGAGTGCGTATCTGAAGGAAGGTCTCGCTAAATGTATTCAAAAAGTAATACAAAATAATACCTACTTTGCTCACCCAGAAAATCTTCTTCACGCTATGCTATGTGACAAAAGGCAGAAAATCTGCAAGCTTGCAGTGTCTCGAATAATTTCTGCGAGACAATCAACTGGGAAATCAAAATTAAGGAAATTCGAGGTTCCTTCGTTGAATTTGGACGCGAAAGACTACACGGAACTCATGGACTGGGAGAAGTGCAAAATTTCGGAACCGCCTTTAACTAGATCGATTACAATTGAAAATCTCATCGAATTCACAACGAAGAACGTAACTCATCTCATTTTCAAAGACATTTTTCATCTTCCATGCCATACTCAAGCAGTGGAAAGGTGTGTGAAAGAAGTCACATCCGCATCTCGGCAAGCTTACGCCTGTGGCGTTAGAGAAAGAGTCATCCGCTTAAGATTCCAAAGTCGGAGAAGCTTGCCCATTTTTTAGATGAAAAACGATTTTGTTTCGAAATTAAAATAGGACGAATAAATCAAAACTAATGTCAGAAATTCAAATAAAAGTAGGTTATTGGTAATACTTTGATAATTAAATGACATTTTAACAAGCCAATATACGCTCCGACTATTCCGTTATTTGATTTTATTCAGCATATATTTTAAGAAATATATGTTACTCGTATGATGGTCACATGGTTGATTAGTCATATAACTTCAAATATTATTAGTGTAACATATTGAAAATACTTTTTTCTTCACGTATATCAGACACTTCATGGTCAAATAGTCGCAAAAATGGCCGTATCTCTAAGAAAATAGCGAAAAAGTACATTTTTTCTCGTTATTTTGAAATTTTAAGGTCACTTAGGCAGGGTAAAAAATATTTGAATCATGTTTTGCTATGTAGGTACAAATTCACTTGCTTCGAACCCTTTATGGTGATAACTTATATACCGAAAATTAATTTTATTATCAAATAAAGATCAATATATCACTTTTAAATGTTTCTTGTGATTCAAAGTCAATATAAATTATTTTAATGTCAACATTCCTTATATATTATTGTTGTACTATATTGAAAATACATTCTTATTAAAGTATATCATAGATTCTGTTTTAAGTAGCAGAAGCTATAAAAAATGTACGAAGTTTTAGTATTCCTAAATAAGAATGCGTATAGGAATTAGAGCCGCATTGATGTTTGCAACCGAGATTTGCGAGAATTCTAAGAGACTATACTAAAAACGCCCGAAGGTTTCCGAACTACTCCGTCTATAGACGAGCTCGCGACGATCACATTAACTGACCGACTGTACCCGGCTCATGATTAACGATTTTTAATTAAGTACAAATAAACTTTAAAACTTAAGCCTTCCACTTTGATAAATCGAATAGTTCAAAGATCCCTGGGTAAAAAAATGAATCCGCGCTATCTTTTTAAATTCTCTAAACTAAAACTAATCCTCCATTTCAACTCGCATTAATAAAAATGGTAAGGAATGAAATATGTCCCTCTTCCAACTCAATGAAAAGATTCTAAACAAAAGTTTCATTGGAAAATATGCATTGCAATGAATTTAGATCAATTAAAATGTATAAGGTAAGACTGATTCACATAGCTTTACTGATGAATCCAGTGAGTCAGTCCGGTATAAAACATAAAAAATCTAATTTGTATTTTTAATCGAAAATAAATTAATATCTTTGAAATTAATTGCAAAACACAAAACAAAAAAATACGATCGACCTTAATGTCAATTAAGAAACGTCTTTACTGTTATAATTTTTGGGTCAATTAAAAAACGATATCTTAAAAAAAAAACAGCAAAGATATCATCTAAATAAATCCAAAAATGAGTGCCTCTTCCTATTTAGAAAAAATTTAAAAAAAAACGAATTTTTTTGTCCTTTAGCATGCGATTCATTAGTATGACTTATTTTTCGTTTCCTTGAAATAGTACAATTTGTCAACCCAAAATTAATATAATAGATTCAAAAACCTACTCAAATACTTCGCGGCATATTAAGCATTGCGCCATGACAGCATGGTCATGTACGTGTGGGTGCTAGTGTAAGGAATGTCAGCACATTAAAAACTTGTTTTAAGAAAATTTATTTACATCAGTAATCAGTAAAAGTAATGCAAACATATGGCTTTAAGTTCTCAAATTGCAAACTCTAGTCAACTGACGTAGCACACATTTTCTAAGAGCCTCTACTGTTAAAGATAATTCTTTTTGTAACTCTGCATCAGCAACTGCGTTAACACTATCTTTCCTCATATCTTCCAGGTTGAGCTGGTTTTGGGTAATTTTACTGATGTATGTGGCACGTGCTTAAGATTTTTATAAGTGCACTTCGATAGCTTTATCTTCTGACTCTACTCTAAACTTTAAAGGGTTTTTAAAAACTTCCATGTTCTTTTGGCCGACAATACTGGAAAAGTAGTCGCGTCTACTGTGCTTCTCCAAATCACCTGTAGACCATATCAAATGTTTAAAGTTTCCCAGAGGTTCAGTGACTAGAGCTTTCAGCATTGTAGCATTATTGATGCCATCAACACCGCCAGTCACAAAGAAAAAACAGTATTTACAGAATAAACCTTTGGGAGATGGTGAAAAAACTAACCACCTGTAATTTGGATTCTTCAAATGATTTTCGCTGAGATACTTACGTTCTTTTCCTAATGTATGTAATGAAAATGGAAATGTATATCTAGGCGGAGACATCCACGAATTTTTAAGAAGTTTGTATTTTGTAAAGTCATCTACAGTTTTACCAACGTAGAGTCCAGTATCATTTTTGGAAACATCTTCCATAGAAAGTATAGGATCAGTAGTAATCGAAGGCGCGAGATTTATAGTGGTTTCGGATGCAACGCTAGATGTCCCTTCTTCATATTCAATAACAGTATTGTCAGAAGTAGATACTAATGAACTAGCAGAAGGTGAAGTTACCGCAATACAGGATTCTTGAGCTTAACGTTTTGGTGAAGATTGGAAAAAATAATCAATCTTCAATTGCGATTTAGCTCTTTTCTTCGATTATTAATTATTCATGATTCCCAATTTCAAAGACTACAAGAGTAATTTTTATTGAAACGAATTGAATTGTTATTGCACTTGTTTAACAAATACTTTTTTTAAATATCCCGCTAGTAGTATAAATACTTTTTTGTTAGGTTGGTAACCTTGACTAACATGGCCTGTGTCTTACTTCATATTTCAGGTGTTGAAGTAGAACTTAACCTAAAAGGGTCAATTGCATCCTAGGAAATTAAATACTAAAGTATTTCGACATTTTTAGGTGGCGTAGAAACAAATAATAAAAACAGGAATGCTGACTCAAAATCCTTGTGACAAACATACTTTGAAATAGTTTTGATTCATGTTTTCTATCTACAGACAATTAGGTTATTTCACAATAATAATAATGTAAAATTTGTTAAGTAAACAAGAGTAGTGCTATTCTAAAGCTAAAAAGTAATAGAAAAATATTAAGTAGATACTACTGGAGCTGACAGTGTGTATGAACCTGTGGTACGCGGAAAAATGAGATTTTTAACACTGACAATATTATTAGAAAAACGAAAATTGCGGTCGTAAATATGCAAATCAAACGAGGTTTTTAATTGTGCTGATTGTTAGAATTATTCTTTTATAACTAAAAAGTAAAGAAAGATACTGAACTCATATATTTTATGGCACTTTAGTATTAGTTTACTTTTTGAAGTTCTAAATATATGACTTTTATTGAACGGCATCTTATATGATTTTTTCAGATGATTTACGTCTTAATTAGATTCAACCAGCAAGTGACTAAATAAAGAAAGGAACTATTCTCTTGCTGACAAGAAATCCAACATGCGATATGCTATCATAGTTTGCTTAGAAAATTCACGAATGATAGTTTTCATGACAACAATGCATTTTGTGATTGTAAAATTATCTAATTCCGTATCTAATTCAAATATTCTCTATCGATATCAATATAAACTGTTCTAATTTAACTTTTTGCTAATCAAATTTATAAACTCTAAACTTTCCTGGCAATCCGCAGGAACCGAATGGAGCCTCTAAGTACCCGTAAAGACCGTATTGGGTCCCCATTCAGTTCATTTTTAAAAAACTAAAAGAAAAGGAAAACAGCAAGATCAACTTTTAAACTGTTGAAATTCGGATTCTACGTTAAATTTTCTATTGGAAGCTCCTGGAGTAATCGCAATACTTTTTTTGCAGCGGTAAAAAGTTAAAAAAATATATAAGATCTATAACGCCTGTTGACTGCTACTTACAGTTGATGCGTTTGAAGTGTAGCAGTCATCAGGCGTTATATGTCTTATATTTTTTTAAACTTTTTACCGTTGCGAAAAAAACTATTGCGATTATTCCGTGACCTTATATAGGGAATTTTAACGTATAATCCGAATTTCAACAATTTAAAAGTTGATTTTGTTTTTTTTTTTAAAAAGGAACCGAATGGGGTCTTTTCGGGTACTTTGTAGAGGCTACATTCGGTTCCTTGGGTCCGCCAGGGTTACTATAAAATTCAGTTAAATTCCTTGTGAAAAAATAAATTTACTATCATACTCATTTCTTGATTTTCTTCGGTGTAAAAAAATTCCCGCACATTTCCCGTTTTTCGGTCCAGCGGCCACTCCAAAAATAATAAGTTAACTACCTAGCAAACAAGAAACGATTGACCGCGTTTCAATCGTATTTCAAGTTGTATGAAATGTGTGCAGATTGCTGACGATAGGTTAGAGGTACCAGTGAATCGGAGAATTGATTATTTGACGATTCACCAAAAAATATTTCGTTATCGATTAAAAAAAGACTGTTAATCGTAATAATACTATTGGGATCGGCTGCGCTTCAATACGCTATTTATTTTTTCAATGCGGCCAAAATGTGAACTCGCGAAACCATGAGGTAGGATTTTGATTTTAATTTGAGCTTATAACAACCATTTTTTAATTATTTCGCATAGATTAAACTACTAAGGGGATGAAAACAATTGAGATTTATTGGAAACTAAGTGTTACATATGTGCAATTTCCATCGTATACAACGAAAAACACGATTTATGTTAAAACTGTTTTTGTCAAAAAAATCCTTATTTTAGTATATTATATATTTTTAAACAAATTATAAGCTCCAATTACCTTGACACAAAAGTAAACTTGAAATCAATTTTGATTAATTTATACATGGAATATTTACTATCTAAAAAATTATAACCTAAATGTTAGGTTATAGAATTCAGATTTCATTTCTGCTCGTCTATAATTAATATTTGTTACCTATTTTGAAATAAAATTTTTGCTGTATGCATTAACTAAAGTTCATTTTATCTTATGGTATGTTAAAACTTATATGATATAGTAAAATAATTATTTTTTTGACTAACACAGTTTTAACAGGAAATGTGGTTTTTCACTGAAAACGATAAAAATTCCACTTTGAACACTTTGTTTTCGAAAAATATTCATTTATTGTTCTAAACTAGTAAGAAAAGTGCTAAAATTGGGTTTAAGCCCAATTTTAAATGCAACTTAAAAATGCTACCTGCAGGTAGCATTTTTATGGTTTCACAAGTTCGCGACAGTGAACAGTCCCTAACTTATCTGCATTTTCCCATTCAAATTTACTTGCAGCCACTTCCCATTCACTACAATTAAATAATGAAGAGCCTAATCTGCATTATTCAATTCATCGGACTTCATCAAACATCAATTGTATGATGCAGATTCGTTTCTGTAAAAGGGAACCTGCATTTTCTCCATTTAGTTTGACAACCTTTAAACTACATTTCATTGAGAACTTGAAACGATTCATTCGTTTCTTCTGTCAATCGTAAATCACGAATTCAAATTAATTTAGTTTTTTGAAGTTATGTTCTCCTATTCAGAATGTCTTAGAACTATAGAATGAGTACATCTCCGAATGTGGCTTGGCAGATTTAATTAAGTCCACATAGCTGACGAATTCTCAGAGTCCCAAAACAATTGAAATGCAACTTTGCCAATCTGGAATTTCAAGGTTCAAAGCGTTGAAGTTCTATCGTTTCTTTTTTCCTGGGAAAGCTTCATATATAGGTTATTGCGAGGATAAAGTTTTGTAAATTATAGCTAGTCTTATTTGACGAAAAATTTTGTCATAGGATTATTTCCTTCGAAATTTAGACACTGAAAAAGTCTTGGTACCTAATAAACAAGTTAACTACGTTCTACGTCTGTTCTAAGAGTAAGTAAAATATTAAAAATTTGAACTTGCGTTGAACATTTAGAATATAAGATGTGCACATTGCGATCTTTATTATATAATTTTATATATATACATATAAAATTATATAAATAACAAAAAAAGAGAAAGCTTACTTTTTTCGTAGAGTCAAGTAGGTTACAATTCAATAAATATTAAAGGCATTTTTTGTTAAGAGTTGGGTTTTTCCAGCGGTAATTATAACTTTCCTAAAAGCTTGTAGCATTAGGAAATTTCTTGTTCTTTTACAAAGTACCTTTCATAAATTAAGAATTTGATTTTGTATATAAAAATTATACCGTTCCTACACTGTTATATATTTATAAGGACAGAGAAAAAGATTATTCATAATTAACAATGAATTGAAATTATGAATTAATAGTGAAAATTAAAAAAGGAATTTTGTGCAAAAAATGCACTTAAGAGATTCCTAAATATACATTACCTTGGGAAAGTCTATAGATACCTAGAAACAACCAAGAATTATGAGGGATTTTTTTTACAGAATCTGAGTAGAACAGAAGATCTAAGATGTATGCTTTTGTTCATGGGTATTGCCTATTCTGCCCCGATATCAAGGGATCTGAGCTCGTTTTTCGTCCATGGAACAAACTTAAAATGAATACAGTACTACCGGGATGGCAAGCATGTTCGTTTCAGATACTTTTTTCCTCGCCAACATTTCGGAAGATTAAATCTGCCGGATGAGACATTTGTATCTGCTTCGGACACTATCCTTCATAGAGGTCACATCCTGAATGCGGCTCTGTGGCACGCTCAAGAATGTATAAGTCTTTTTAGCGCAAAGGTGTCTTCTAGCGGTTCTATCGACGAGTTAAGGGTCTTCAGGGGTGATATTAAGTTTTCCTCGCTTCAAATAAACCATGGCGCATAGTTTCAGGCCAAATTCCATTCCAATTTCCTTAGTGTGTCGTTCGAAAATCCCGAGAGCTATATGTAGTTGCTCTTTGTTTTAAGCATAGATCTTAAGATCATCCATGTAAAATACATGAGTGACCTTGTGCTTTCTATTTGCAGGTTTGCCCATTAAGTGTCCCTGAGTTTGGCGACGTGCTAGAGATAGTGGCAATAATGTGAGGCAAAAAAGGAGTGGGCTCATGATGTCGACCTGAAAGACACCTCTTTGGAAAGTGACCTTGTTAGTTGTCAAACGATTTTTTCCAGATGAGATAGTAAATCTGGTTTTCCAAAGCGGCATCAATATTTCTACGCACCTCACGATTTGCGGATGAATCTTTAAGCTGGTAGGATGCTGCATCTTTGCATACACATCTATCGATGAGCAGGTTCTCCCGATATCTTGGTACGCCTTCTTTTGAGCCGCGTTATTCCATCGATCTATAAATTAACGGAACGGAGTATAAACCTGCGGGGTTAGGCAACGCGAAAGTAAGGGTTACGTTCAGCTACTATCCAATCCGAGTCGTCTCTGGCATGCCTCGATAGAGTGGGGATAACTTCAACCTTCCTGGTGTTTCAAGTCAACCCGCTCGCCTAAGATAGGACTTTGTGCTCCGTCTTGATAATTCATTGGTCCATGCGTTGTGCACACATTTCTTGCCACACTGGTCCGATTGTTCGAACAATCCTATAATTGAGGGTAGCTGTGAAGATCTTATACAGTGTGTTCAGGTAAGTGATTGACCTGTAATTCTTCGGGTCAGGTAAGTTGCTCATTATCGGCAGGAGTACTGTGCGCTCTTCCACCAACCACTCCGAATGAATAGTTGTTCACACCTCTTAATACTTCTTTTACCTCCTCGGTAGTGATAGGTGGGCATTCTTCCTCAGGTTTTATGAGGGAATCACACAGCTCCTTAAAGCTCTTCATGTGATTTGTTTCGTCGTCCACTCTATGCTGAAATTTGTAGACTTCTCTCTAAAATACTTCGAGATCCTCTGGTTTGGGCGGGTGATCGACAGTAACTGGAGGCCTTTGGAAGAGTCGAGATGTCAGCATTTTGGCTTGTTAAGTGTGTGATAACGGATTCGAAGTTCGCGCGCGAATTTTCAAACCTTCGCGGTACAATTCCTGCCAGATGTTATGTAGTCGATTACACACTGAATGGGGAATGCTTATTGCCTTGTCCAGCCTATCTTAATGTTTTACGGTTAGTATCGGCCAAAGCTCTCGCTCCATTATACACACAACAATTGATAATGCAAAGATCGGATTCTTCGGAAAAATGTCCACGCAGCTCGTCATCCATTTTTGCAAGATCTTCAGGCTCTCTATCTCTGCTGCAGGCTTATTCTGGCTGTGGTAGAATAGGCCCTCTGCTTACAAAACACCTTTTTTAGAACAATTCGCATCCTCGAATCCCCGCCTCTTAGAAATGTAGTACATACTTAGTTTTGCCCGAGCGGTGTCGGGCAATGTACAAAACTCTTCTTTACTTCGGGATTTATCCGAGGCGTCCTAGGAATATCTGCGGATTGCTCCTGTCGCAATGGGCAAAGTACGAAATGAAAAAACTATTTTTGATTTTTATGCATTTTGCTCATCCTGATGTTGATTTAACTTTCTTAACAGGATTCGTTCTATTATAGGTATATTATAGTATATTCCCTGGCGAAAAACTTATATAAAGTGAATAAATAAGATATTTATAATTTTCGTTCATTTTATGCAAATAATGCTTAAAATTAATGGAAATTATGTATAATAATTAAGAATTGAAAAGATAATTAAAAATTGCATGCAAAGCCTTAAGCAGGTTAATCAAAAAATATTTGGAATATTATTTCAAAATGTAAATTTAATTATTAAATTTCTGAATCTTATCTTACAATACTAATTCATGTATCAAACATTATAAAATATACACATACAAATCATTCGAATTCAAACAAAAAAAAAACAGCGTTCCCATTATGAATTACTTATTGCAGCAGGGATTAGAGCCATGAGATTTCGAAACTATAGACAATAACTAATATTTCCCTCCATGTGTGACCCATGTCTAAACGTATCTACTTCTTCATAATAGTAAATAATATATTACTCAGGGATCATCTAGTCTAGAAGTCTGGATATAGCCAAAGCAACGAATGTAGGGATACAGACCTATATGGTACCGGTTGTAAAACATAATTAAAATGAGCATTTCGAAGACTGGAAAATGTGAAAAAATATAGATTTAGACTTAAGTCTAGATGTCTTTGTCAGGTCTGTCTAGACAATTAACTAATGAAAAATTTACCATTGGTTCAATTCTTGACCAATATTGATGGGGCACCCGGCGTACACTCCCTAAGCTTAATCCCAAATTGGACCAATGGTGCGTCTTGGAAATTTCCGACTGGTTATTAAACATAAACAGTTCTCTTGCACATTGAATTTTTCATCAGTTTGAGTTCAGCAGCCCAATTAAAAACTTCGAGTGGAAAAATGATTAGTGCACTATAATATATACTCTCATCCATTCTATTTCAAAATACCATGAAATAATCAAGGAAGTAGAAGAAGCTAAAGTAAAAACAAAAAAGTCCTCATTGGATTACAGACGCCTCAGTCGATACGATGTTATGTGTATTGGAGGAGTTGAAAAATTAATTGTGCCAATGAGTGAAGCGAAAACTGGCATTAAGTACTATGTGACAAACGATTAACTTTTTGACGTTATTAATACTGCGCATGTTGAGTGCGGTTATGGCGGTCGAAATAGATTAGAGAAAGCTCTATCTGTTAAGTACGCGAATGTTACCAGAGCAGTAATTTTGACTTTCCTCAAACTGTGTGTTATATGTGAAAAGAAGCGAAATCATCCTAAGAAAGGCGTGGTTATCAAGCCTTTGCTTTTCCAAGAGATCTACTCAAGAGCGCAAGTTGATCTAATTGACATGCAGACTTGCAAAGACGGGTATTACAAATTCATTCTCAATTATCAAGATCATTTGACAAAATTTGTGCTCACGAAGTGGCGTATTGTTTACTCGACATATTCTGTACGTTAGGAACTCCTTCTGTCCTTCAATCTGACAATGAGCGAGAGTTTTCTAACCATATCATTGAATCAGTGAAAACAATGTGGCCGGATTTATCAATAGTTCGCGGAAAACCTAGACATTCGCAGAGTCAAGGCAAGTATTGAAATGGAGTGAAGGTCTTCGATTTTGCCAACTTTGAAAAAACAATGCTTTTCATCGAGGCATCCAACAAACGCCTTTCGAAGCTTTGTTTGCTGAGTACTTCGAATAACATAAATGATGAAAAAGAACTAGTTTTAAGCATGAAATACACAGTTAGAAAAATCTGTGTTAAATTTAATACAAATGTATATGAAGTATTTGAATTGGAATGATTTGTATGTGTATATTTTATAATGTTTGATATATGAATTAATACTGTATGATAGAATTGAAAAATTTAATAATAAATTTTACATTTTGAAATAATATTTCCAACATTTTTTGTTTAATCTGCTTAAGGCTTTGAATGCAATTTATTGATTATGTTTTCAATTATTAATTATTCTACATAATTTCCATCAATTTTAAGAATTATTTGTATAAAATGAACGAAAATTATATCTAATTTTTTCAATATATAGAAATTTTTTCGCCCGGGAATATACTATAATATACCTATAATAGAACGAATCCTGTTAGGAAAGTTAAATAAGCATCAGCATGAGCAAAATACATAAAAATCAAAAATAGTTTTGGCATTTCCTACATTACGAATTTTAAATTTTTGAATCAATGTTTGAACCCATTTATAATTTTACACAATAATGTGCCACTGTTTAATCAATTCATAACTTTATAAAATTATTTGCAACTTTTTAACAATTAATTGTATACAGTATCATTGACCATCCGCTACTCAGTTGTTTTTTTATGAAGGCGGAAAAGTCAACTAACTAATTAATGAATTAATTGATTTGATAAATTAATCAATCAACTTATGCACTACTTAAGCGGGAAAATTGGTGTCATGAGGGGCCCACCTATGTGACGGAGGGTTAAGTTGAGAATTTTCTTTTACAACAATTCGCAAGTTTTTAATCAATTCACAATTATTCACAATAACTTGCCATTTTTTAAACAATTCATAAGTTAATTAATTCTCCGTTAATCAGTTTTTTCATCTAAGCGAAAAATCAACTAATTGATTAATGAATTAAGTAAGTAATTTAATAAATAAATTAATTAAATAATCAACTTATGAACTACAGTCTGTCAAGTTAAAGCGTGGGTGGCTTTACTCGCAGTCGGTAAGGTGTATCGACATGATTTTGGTGTCAAAATATTAAGAAGAGCTCCCTC
>NC_046659.1:29375577-29377995 GCF_010883055.1 Belonocnema kinseyi | reverse complement strand
TTTCATTACCCTACGAATTAGTATTTTTGTATATATTTTACTTACGGTGCTTAATAAGCTAATCCTTCTGTAATTATTGCACTCGCTTTTATCTCCTTTTCTGTTGCATATTGGTACGATAATCGCTTCTTTCCAATCGTCAGGGACGTCTTCCATCTCGAAACATAAATTCATCAATTAGCACAGTCTATGTGGTATGCACGCGCCACCGTGTTCAAGCATTTCAGCGTTAATACCGTCTACCCCGGCAGCCTTACCGTTTTTCAAGTTATTAATTATATCCCTAACCTCAGTGACACAGACTTTTTTAATTGAATTTTCCATCGCATCGTATTCAACATCGCAGTTGTGGTGTACCATAGCTTCATCTCCGAATTGTCTCCTAAAAAGTCTCTGAAAGCCTCAAGTATTCCGTCTGCATCAGATAACATTTCTCCCCTACTATTTCTCATGTTGACAATTTCTGTACTTTTGTTTCCTTTCATTTTTTATAAAGTAGTTTCCTGCTTCCTTCAAAGTCCTTTTGTATTTTTATCTCTTCTTCTGCTCTAATTGTATCTTTAATTTCTGTAACTAATCGTTGAAGTATCCTGTTTTCGCGTCTATAATCATTTCTATGTCTATTTCTTTCCTGATTGCTAAGACCTACGATGTTCAAAGTTCTCTTGTCCGCTTCTCTTTTTGATTTTTGGGCAGCTTGAATTTCATCATTCCACCACGCATCACCAGAAATTCTTCCTACAACTGCGGTACCATACTCTTCGATCGTACATCTAACAAGGATATCCCGTAACATTTTCCAGGCGCCCTCTATATCTTTGTTTTTTATACGGTCCTCCCATGTTACCCCATCTATGCTTTCGATTATCTTATTTTGGAAATCTATTCGCACATCCGGTTTCTGTGGGTTCTCAATTTTGATTCGCGTTTGTTTTGCTTTCTTGGTTCTCTTTTTTCTCCATCCCCGACCTAAGTTAAATTTTGACAACAGAAGGTAATGAACAGTATTGCATTCAGGACCCCTCATGACTCTTCTATCTTTGACTAACTCTCTTAGTCTTTCATCCGCAACAACAAAGTCAATTTTACTGCGGCTATTTCCTTTAGACCAGGTGTACATGTGGATCATTTTATGCCTAAACCAAGTATTTGTAATAAACAGACCCCTTTCTAAGCATAGACCAACTAATTTATCCCCGTTATAGTTTTCTTGGATCCCCAAAATTACATAATAATCTTTCTGTATCCTGATTTTGGATGCCCACCCAACCGTTCATGTCTCCTAGTAGAATTATTCTTTTCCCATGTTCGCAAATGTTTATTGTGTCATTTAAAGTGTCCCAGAAGGCGTCTTTTACTTCGCTAGGATCATTATCAACCGGGGCGTAGCATGCTATGATAAATAGTCTTCTGATTCCTACTTTCATTCTAGCCCACAGCAGTCTGGGAGACACGAAACTATGGTCTCCGAGATGCTGCTTTGCTCTTTCATTCAAAATCAGACCTACTACTTGTTTACCATGTGATTCACAGTCTACTCCTGACCATATTTCAAATCCACGTTTCAACACGCCGTTTTTTATGTCCTTAGATTCGCATCCCTTTTTCTTTGTTTGGGGCACACATAAAATATCCAGTTTCTTCACGTCCATAGTTTCACGCAATTCTTTTACCATGAGATTATTTACTCCCCTAGCATTCCAAACACCCAGTCTCCATTCGTCGCCTGAAACATGACCTTTAGATTTTCCGTATGCATGCCTTTTGTCATTAAAAGTTCCAGTCCTTTCCGAGGCTATTTTGTAGTTTGTATTATGCATTGTTTAGATTATACGCCCAACTAACATATTTATGCAATAAGTTTATTTTCTGAGTCGAAATCATGTCCAAGTTAGGTATCAAATTGTTATATGGTGGAGATTGTAGTTCTAATGTCCGTCCCACCAAAAACTTCAGTTAATAAAGGAGGGTTGGGAGAGGGGGGAGGTAGAACTGGAACCGAGAGAGTCGTCTTGGGTTTGTGTTTTTGTTTTTATGTTGAGAAGGTCACCAGCCTTCAGCAGCGTTGTGATATATGGAAGTTAGTATCCGGCCGTCTTCTCAGAACGTAACCAAAGACCTACATCTTTGGATTTACAATAAAAAGCGAGTTGCCCCCCCCCCCCGGTTCAAAATCTCGGCGTTATTTTTAGTTTATAAGTTTCCGGATTTCCTAGTAACTGCATATCGAAGCACAATTTTAAGAAAGTGCATTTATACCAAATTTAAAATTTTCTATTTGGCTTTTTCCCCAACCGAGTATATAAACAACCACTCTCTTTTAGAGTTGCCACGAAACTGTTACCGAAAACACAAGATAATGTAAGGATCGACATACAACTACGTCATATCCGAGAGTCGTCAAAATCATCTTGCTTA
>NC_046659.1:29358982-29375477 GCF_010883055.1 Belonocnema kinseyi | reverse complement strand
GCTATGAATTACTCATCTTTAAGTACGTCTCCGGATTTCCTAGTAACTGCATATCGAAGCGCAATTTTAAGAAAGTGCATTTATACCAAATTTAAAATTTTCCATTTGGCTTTTTCTCCAACCGAGTATATAAAGGACCGCTATCTTTTAGAGTTGCCACGAAATTGTTACCGAAAACACAAGATAATGTAAGGGTCGACATCCAACTACGTCATATCCGAAAGTTGATAAAATCATCTTGCTGAAGGTTCTCCGGAAACACATAAATACACACATGAAGGCAGATAAAGCTGCGCGTAAGTTGATTGTCATGGCAGTGGATAAAAAATGATTATACTTACTGTTGAGTTGCACAACAGCACACGACATGTGAAAAAAGTTAAATGCGATTTATGATATGAAATCGGATGAGAATTTAAGTATGATCCAGAAGCAGTTCTTCGACTTCAAATGGGAAGAATCTGAAAGTGTTGCGCAAAACTTGTCAAAATTAGAGCAACTGGCAGTAAAAATAAAGACTCTCCGTAGTGAAGTGAGTGAGAAAATGTTGGTAAAGAGTTTTGACGACTCTACCGAAGAAATTCAATCATTTTCACAGTGCATGGGATTCTGTGGATGAATCGAAGAAAAGTCTAGAAAGTCTGACCACACGATTGATGACAGAAGAGTTAAGATGGAAAGAAGCGGAGGATGTTGAACAATCATTGGTGGCACTTTCAACAAAAGATCATTCCAAAAATGATTATAAGGAGCAAGGTAATAACGGAAAGCAGAATACTTGTTTTAACTGCGGAAGAGTTGGTCACATGAAGAAAAATTGTTTCCGGTGTTTTATATGCAAGGGTAAAGGCCACACGAGTAAGGATTGTAAAAGCCAAAAGGGTAACAGCACGAACAATTGGCGTCCAAGGAGTGAGCAAGAGAACAACGGCAGAGGACCAGAAGAGAAAATCGCTTTGCTGGGAAATACGAAACAAGGCAAGAACAACGACGTCTGGGTGATTGACTCCAGTGCGAAAGGGTCTGACGTCGGTAACCTATATAAATTAGATATACAGGTCATAGCACCATCGAGTTGTAACATTAATAGTAAAGTAGAATCAAACGCTGATACGCTGCAGTTATGACATGAATGACTTTGTCACCAGAATGTTAGGCACGTTAAAGAATTTCTGAAAAGTAATAACATTAAAGTTACAGATACCAGTAATTTTGTTTGTGACGGATGCGCGTACAGTAAACATCATAGATCAAGTTTTCATAATAAAATTGAACGTGCCACAAAACTTCTTATTTTTAAAGATGATTTGTAAATAATAAATTAAAAATTTTCTGTTCGAAAGTTGAAAATCAGTTTGATTGTAAAATTAAAGAATTGCATAGCGATGGCCGTAGAGAATTCGATAATAAAGCAGTCGAGAATTTTCTTAATGAAAAAGGAATTAAACATACAATTATCGTTCCGTATACTCCAGAACAAAACGATGTCGCCGAAAGAGAAAATAGAACAATTCTAGAAGCCGGCCGTTCGATGTTCCATTCAAAAGATAATATACCTTTGTACTTGTAGGCGGAGGCTATGAATACTGCAGTGTACGTGATTAATAAGACGGGACCGACAAAACAAAGTAATAAAACGCCTCATGAGTTATGGTATGGGAAAATGAAAGGAATCGAAAATTTAAAATTTTTTGGAACGGAATGCTATGTGCATATACCTGTGGAAAAGAGAAGAAAGTCAGACAAAAAGGCGCACAAAGGTTATATAGCGGGTTATTTAGATGATGGAAAAGGGTACCGTGTGTATGTACCTGAGGCAAGAGATGTAATAATAAGCCGCGATGCAAAGTTTAAGCTGAAAGAGACGTGCATGCAAATTGTAAATTTGAAATTGAATAAAGCTGTTGATCGGGATGAATCGCGTGATAATAATGTTGATGAGACAATCGAAAGAGTTGACTGCAAACCGGATAGTGATTATGAGTATGAAAATCAGCCTTAATCAAACAATAATTTTGATGTAAGAGCGCCACGTGAAAAGAGTGTAACTAAAAAAACAGAATTTTATGGTAGTCCAGTTGTATATATAGAGAGAAGAGTACCTTCGAGAGAATAAAACTTGGATTTTAGTAGAAAAACTGAAAGATTGCAAAATAATTAATAGCGGGTGGGTTAATATAACTAAGTCATATCCTGACAATTCAATTGTGTATAAAGTGCGACTTGTTATAAAAGGATGTTCACAAAGATAGGGTATAGATTATAATGAAACTTTTAGTCCTGTTGGTCGTTTTAATACAGTCAGATTTCTGTTTAGTACTGCAGTAAAACTTGACTTACATTTTGTTCAATTTGATATTGTAACTGCATTTTTGTATGGAAAATTATCAGAAGACATTTACATAAAATAACCAGAAGGTTTTGATGAAGGTACAAATCGTGTATGTAAATTGTTAAAAAGTTTATATGGTTTAAAGCAAGCACCTAGATGTTAGATGGAACATTTTACAAAATTTATTTTTAAATTAAATTTCAAACAAAATCAAGCAGATCCTTGTTTTTATACGTACCATGACAATAGTCAAGTAATGTTTCTTGTTTTGTATGTTGACGATGGTTTAATAGCAGCCTCTGATCAAGCATTAATTGATAAATTTTTGGATGAATAAAGCACAGAGTTTAAAATTAAGAGCACAACGGATGTAAAGAGTTTTCTTGGGATGGAAATCGATAGATTGAATGACGGATCGATATTTATTCATCAAAGTACATATATTGCAAATATTTTAGATAGATTTAATAAGAGCGAATTAAAGGGCGTAGTAACTCCCATAGATGTAAGCTGGTCAGATAGTAAAGAAAATGATAGTGTTTGTAAAGCTCCTTATAGACAAGCCGTAGGAAGTCTCATGTTATTGCAAACGGTAACAAGGCCAGATATTAGTTTTGCGGTGAATGTAGCAGCGAGAAATCTAGAGGAACCTCTCGATTCCCATTGGCAATTAAGCTAATTTTACGTTATATTAAAGACACTTCAGATATAGGTTTATTGTATACAAGAATTGGCGATCTTGAAGCGTTTAGTGATGCAGACTATGCAGGTGATAAGATCACACGAAAATATACATCTGGTATTGTATGTAAGCATGCGAGTGTGGCCATTATATGGCAAAGTAAGCGACAACAATGCTCTAGCTCAATCAACGACAGAAGCTGAGTATGTGAGTACTGCTTCAGGAGCGAAAGAGTTGAAATGGTTTCGAAAATTATTTGATGATTGTAAAGTTTTTGATATTAATTATGTATTGTATGTCGACAGTACTAACGCTATTAAATAGATTAAGAATTCTGCATTCTATCAAAGAAGTATGCATATTGATGTGAGACATCATTTTCTGCGTGGTTTGTATTGTGAAGGCGAAATTGATGTATTGTATGTTAAAAGCAAAGAGTAAATAGCTAATATTTTTACAAAGGCGTTGTCAAAACCTGAGTTCGAGTATTTGCGAGATAAATTAGGTCTTAAGTTTAAGAAAGGTATTTCATTGTAAAGATGTATAATTTTAGGTAGGGCGTTGAAATTTTTCTAGAAAACTGCACATCTGCGGTTTAAACTGCTTTTATGATTTTATTGTATTGAGAAGCTATGTGTCAGTTTAGAAGGTCTACCAAATTTTTCCTAAGCCCAAGTGCAATAGGTTACAAAGTAATTTAAAGGGTCTTCTAATAGAGAATGCATTTAACAGGCTGCTGCCTGAAAAGGAACTATCATAAATTTGTAGTAGAAATCTATGATTCTTGTCTTAACATGTGCATGCGTGTAATGTTGTATTTGTCAGGTCAGTTATGGGGATATAACCGAGCCTCAGAACGTTCGGCGGTTCAGTTGATTGGTAACGCTGCCAGTGCGCGCTTCTGGATAAGATTTTTGGACTGTAATTGTCTCTTTTCCACATTATGTAATTCTTTTTCTATATCACTAAATACATTCTTATTATACACTATCCACCTCTGTTAATTTCTTAAAATAATCTCAGCAACTATTACTATTGTAATCGATTTTTAAATTGTATAAAATGTTAACACATTGAATAAAAACATAACTTTTAGATAAATATATAAATACAAATATTACGAACCGACAGTTTCGATTTTTCAAATAAAAGAAATAAATTTGAAATCAATATTGTAATGAAAATTTAACAACACGGCAGTTTTAGTTTTTTAATAAAAAATAAATTTTAAGTAGATATTTAAATAAAAATGTACCGACATGACAGTTTCATTAAAAATTTAAAAGCATAACTTTACGCACCCCTTGGACGTGCAGGTATGCTAATCGACTTCAAAAGTTAGCTGAAGAGTCTTCAAGCTTTGAACTTTGCGAGCACGTCAATAAGTTAACACAAGTGCAGAGACATATTGTAGAGATGATTTTAAGAAATGCAGATAAGAACGAAAATGGCAGAAGATACAACCAAGACGAAAAAACAGTGAGCTTATCTATCTACAAAAGATCTGCTGCAACTTATAGATACTTGTGTTCGATTTTGCCGTTACCATCACTAAACACTCTAAAAAAAGTTCTGCGAAATATTCGTCTCGACACTGACATCATGGAAGCGATGAAGCAGTGCTTAAAAGAGTCCGCAGATCGGATGACAAACGCTTTGGACAAAGTGTGCATCCTGATGTGGGATGAGGTATCCTTGAAGTTAATGCTTTAGTACTCGGCAGAAAAGGACAAAATCATCGGTTTCCAAGTTTGGGGTACCAACCAGACAGATAAGTATGCCGAGGACGCACTTGTCTTCATGCTTAGAGAAGTGAATATTGAATGGAAAATTCCAATCTCCTATAATTTTTGTGTTTCCTAAATAACTTTGGGATAACTGGCCTGGTGCATCAAGGAAGTTGTAAGAGCAGTAAATGAGGCTGGATTTGTTGTCGTTGCAGCTGTATGCGACCAGGGCTCTTCAAACATGAAGGCGATAAAATCTCTCCAGTTTGACACGGACAAAGTTCGAGATGAGAAGGGAATTATCAAGTGTGAGTATCAGATATATGTAACATGTACTTTTGTTTTATGCCACGTTTCGTCTATTTTCTTATAAACAAGATCCCCACGAAAAGTGTCTCATTTTTTTAACAGCCTGGACGATCCTCCTCATCGATGGCGTAGAAATAATACTGCTTTACGATCCACCCCACATCCTAAAGTGCGTGAGAAATAACCTCCTAACAAAGGATCTGGAGTATGACCATGACCCAAAACTTACAGAGGAAGAGCGGAAATTTGCGTCGTGGGATCATGTGGTGACTGCTTACCACATTGATTTATATGCTCCTCGTTTAAATCGAATGGTACTGGACTTGACAGATGAGCATATATACCTCGATAAAATCAATAAAATGTCTGTGAAGCTGATGATGCAGGTTTTCAACAAGAAACTGGCTTCCTTCATGGATTTTCTTTTCTTGATGCCAGGTAGGATATACAGTTTTGCAAAAAGATAGCTGTAAATACGTAACATAATTGTTGTATAAAATTAATGTGCCTTAAAAATTCTTGCAAATAAAAAACCAAGAATCCGAAAAATCTTGGATCCTCAGTTTTTTCTTAATTTCCAAAAATCTGGTACTTTTTTCATATTGGATATTAAATAAGAATTGAAACTATGATTTATTTTTAATTTACTGTCGTAAATTTTTATATTAATTTGCACTAAATTCGAATTTTTACAGGACCAATAGACACCCACATCGGACCGTTGGATATGCCATCGGAAGCTTACCACACAGCCTTCAACCTAAACTTGTTGAACGACTTTGGGGATGGTTTCAGCAGCGTACGGAAAGGTTACGTTCGGCAAGGTGACAGGAACACTAGACGTGTCCCGTGGACTGAAAACTTTTACCAAGACGAGTTTTTTAAACTTTCGGCTAGGCAATTAAAGAGCATGTGGTTTATTGACAAAAAAACCCAAAAGTCTGTTACAACAGACATTCCAAGTTTGCAAAATTTAATAGATACGTTGGAAGATTTTCTTGTAATCTGGGAAAAATTAAAATCACTCGGATTCGAAAGCTTCTGTACACATGCTATTAATCAAGAGCCTTTAGAAAACTTTTTTGGAAATGTTAAAAGCCATTAATTCAGGTCAAACAAGCCGACATGTTCTCAGTTCAAAGGAATTTTTAAAATCGATGCTAGTCACAAATCTTTCTTCGAGGCACGCTCCCGGATACAATTGCGAAGAGGATTCCGGCGTATTCATAAACTCCAGCAAAAGCTTTTTGAGAAGTATTGTCAGGAAATAAAGCGAAGAGCAATCGCAGCATGAGGATGGCGAAGGGGAGGTTCTGCCCGACCCTTCAACCTTTAAAACCCGGGCAGTTCCGGAGAAAGGTCATGTGTACAGCGATACAGCAGATCTGATCAGATGTTTGCAAACGAGCCTGCCTAAAACAAAACTATGCTCTGATTGCTTAAGCAGTTTGCAAAAGGAATCTCTTCAGAGGCGTGATGGAACGTATTTCAAAGACACGCATCTCGAAGCAAAATGTTTACTGGGAAAAATTCTACGTGAAAAGTTATCCATTAAACGGATTGCTCGAAAATGTAGACTTTGGCTCAAAGCAAAAATAACTTTTTCGTTCCACTCATGCTCACAGCACAAAGATCAAGTTTTTCACACCTTTAGAAGGCTTTGCGTTGAAAAGTACAGCTTCTCCACTGAACGTAGAATTTTTCGCTCTATCGATTGCAGAGGAAAAAAAGGTGTTTCCATCTAAAAAAACAAAGTTGACCTTTAAAAAGCCATGAAGGTCAACTTAAAGGTCAAAATGAATGTCACCATTGAATTCCTCGTTAAAATTTACTTCAGGAATTACACTAACCTATTGCAAAACTTTGTTAATTTCAAATAACCTCTAACTGACTTTGAACGTTACAATTGACCTATGACTTGGGTACGTACTTGAACGTAGAATTTTCTGCTCTATCGATTGCAGATGTAAAAAAAGTCGTTTCCATTTAAAAAAACAATGTTGACCTTCAAAAAGCCATGAAGGTCAACTTCAAGATCAAAATGAAGGTCACCATTGAATTCCTCGTTGAAATTTATTTTAAGAATGACCTTCACTTTTTTGAAAAGTATTTTACCTGAGGAAAAATCCAACCGACAGTACTCGTTCCTAAAGTCTTGGCTAGACGATGAGATGAACAATTTACCAAGTACTGTGCCAGCACTGGTCCGCCAAGATTTGGCTGGACGTTGGCAAGACCAATGGCTCAGTACTGGCTAGATGTAAGTAACGGCTCAATGCAAGCATTTCCCATTGAGTAGCGAGCGCAAAGTGCGTGATCCAATAGGTACGCGCCCTAGGCGCGCTCAAACTTGCAATTGTCCATTTTTCAATATTGTGATAAATAATAATGACAACGCTGATCTATTTTCTCGAAATACTTAGAATTTTCTATTATGTAACACATGATTCCGTAATTTGTATATAAAAAGGAACTATTCAGAAACTTCTAGGACCTTAATTAGTGTATGTAAGTGTAATAAGTATCTATTTTCACTAAGTAAATGTACCTGTAATTAATTCATTTTTTTGAAGAACTTCCTCAACACTGCATATAACTTTAAGTTTCAATGATCCTACATTCAAATACAATATGTTGTTATATCAATCTAACATGATAAGAATGTAAGATTTCAATTAAAACTGAAGACAAAAGGACTTGTTACAAGTCGGAAAAACTTGAAGAGGAAATAAAATTTTATAAAAAGTCGGCTGAGTTATACTAAAAACCTTTACATTTAATTGATAGAAAATATCGTAAGCAATGATTGATATCTTCCTTCTGCGCAAATTGCCTGTAAGCAGATACAGCTGCGTCACATGCTTAGGAACTGAACGTTTTCTCTTTAGAGTAACAATATTACCAGTAATTGAAAATAATCTTTCGCTTTGCACTGATGAGGCTTGTACAGCCAAGTATCGAGACACTGCTTTCGCTACGAGTGGAAATCTTTCTTTACTTCTTTTACACTACGTGGGTTCTGTTTCTTTAAAAGTTCTAGGGCTGAACATTTGGCGGTGCCGTTTTTTTATCCTTCATTTTGAATGTCAATCTCACATTTCTCGAAAAACTATATGCAAAGATTAGAAAAAACCCAGAGGATACAAAAAAAATATTAACTGTACAAACAGCAAAAACAGCGTACAAACGTTAGCAAAAAGGAAAATTGAAAAATTTAAATCTCGGAGGGATGGCACTAAATTCCTATTTTCTCCTAGCCGGGCAACCAAGAGGGTACAAACGAAAATATTAAATGCACAATTAGTACATACGACGTACAAACGTATATAAAATGAAAGCTTTAAAAATGTGAACTTCGGGGGCTAACTTTTCGGGTTATTAAATTCAGAAGAGTTTAATATTTCCTGTTTTTGGTTCTCGTTGAGTTTTGAATAATTTAAATAATGAAATCCAGAGCTCTAACAGTTTTAACACAAACTTAAACTAAGGATATGAATGGTAAGGCCCAATACTAACAAGTTCGACTTTGTAAGCAATTAATTGGAAAACAATAATATTTTATCAATTTTGAATATTTAAATTATATTGGGAAGGAAATTTATACTATTATTATAATTTATTATGATAAGTTATAGTAAATTGATTCTTGTTTTTACGATGCCGAACAGATACAATTAAAAAGAAAATATCATCTTCAAACAACTTTTAGTTAAAATTAATTAAAATCGGTTCTACATTCCTTTTTTTAATATTGAATAAAAATATTATAGGATACAATTGATAAAGATTTAATTTAATGATATACAACTTATTGAAAAAAAACTGTAAAAAACATTCTATAAATTTTAACATGAATAGCTTACAAGGAATTATTATTAATAGTTAATTTTTATCGCATAAGAACTTTTAAATTATGAATTAAAAATTATTGACACGTTTTTTATTGTTGAACTGTATATAGGTCACGTAATAGTAATCAGCACATTGACACAGTACTGTCTTCACGTCTCTTTGGATCTTTAATCTGCATTCTATATGCATATTGGATTTTCGACTTTCAACCGACGGGCTATTCGAATCGAGAAAACCGAGGGTCGGTTTGAATCGAAAAATTCGAGCCGACGAGAGCACGCGTCGAAGTTCGGGTTTCAACGTTCGAGCGACGGGCCTATCGAATTGAAAAATTCAACCCGACGATAGCACGCAACGAAGTACAGTTTTGGAAATTCGAGCGATGGGCCGATCGAATTGAAAAATTCGAACCGACGATAGTGGGTGTTGAATTTCGCTTTTCAACATTCAAGCGAGGCTCTGATCGAATCGAAAAATTCGAACCGACGATAGCACGCGTCGAAATTCGGTTTTGGAAATTCGAGCGACGGGCCGATCGAATTGACAAATTCGAACCGATGGCAGTAGGCGTTGAATTTCGGTTTTCAACATTCGAGCGAGGGCCGGCTTGAATCGAAAAATTCGAACTGACGATAGTACGCGTTGAAGTTCGGTTTTGGAAATTCGAGCGACGGGCCGATCGAATTGAAAAATTCGAACTGACGACAGTGGGCATTGAATTTTGGTTTTCAATATTCGAGAGAGGATCGGATCAAATCGAAAAATTCGAACCGGCGACATCGCTCGTCGAAGTTCGTTTTTCGACATTCGAGCGTGGCAAAACTACTCTCGGCAAAGGCAAACTGTTCGAATCATTGTTGATTTCGTCTCGTGTTTGTGAAGAGTGTTGTGCACGCAGTTGCTCCACGAGAAGAAAAAAAGTTTTTTAGCGCCTCTGGAAATCACGACAGAACTAGAAGAAAAATCATGGAATGGATAAGGTAAGCATATTTGTTTTTTATGTGGTTATCACTCAATAGGATGCCAATTGGAATATTTTATTTCCAAATCACTTTGGCTATGGTGTGACGCCAAGCGATTATGGTGCTTGTCACCTAGGCTGGATGTTGTTCGGGTCCTAAAAGCCATCTTGTTGGAAAATGGCGAGGGGAGAACAGTAGCAAGGCCGCATAACATCGCGTGAACTACACTGCGGCGATATTTGAATGCAGTCTCGAACAGATACGAGGATATTTTCACCGTCACAGATGAAGAACTGGTGGAAACCATCAAACAGCAAAGATCTCTTCGGATATCGGCGAAAATGTTTTACTTTCAAGCGCCCATCACTTTTATCTTTTTCGTTGAATTGATTTGGTTTGCATCGAAAAAAGTTTTGTAATCATGGGATCTTGCTAACGATGCGCTATAATTGTCCAAACTCTTTCTTAAACGGAAGTTATTGCCAAAAGTAGAAAAAAGGTCTGACCTAGGCAACTTTCCCCTATATTTTAGAGTGGTTCAAGTTTTTTTCCGAGTTGCTTACCCTCTCACGCTGTTCTTTGGATCATTTTAAGAATTTCTGCCCGAAAAACCAAACCTCTAAAATGAATTTCGAGTTTCCTAATTTTTCAAGGTAGGTTTTTCCCCAAACAGTCATTCAGATGTTGTATGAAACAGACAAAAAAAAATTTTCTCTAGCCAAATGTGTATTCGGGGTTGAGGGATCCATTTTTGGCATTTATTTTTATTTTTCAGTAGCGCCAGGGGGCGCTTCCGTACATTTTTTTGGATTCTATTGCCTTTTTGGGAAAAATTGACGGAATTGTTGAAATAATCGACGAATATTTGACTTTCTTATAATGCAATAACAAATTTTAAACAGCCCAAAATGATCAGCGTTGAAAATTAGGGAGGGAGGAGGGATCAAATCAGTTCTCTGAGTGTACCCATGTACGACCTATATCAATTGTATTCAATTTAAGACTTAACATTTGATTTTTTCTTTCGTATGTTTTTATCTCTTAAGTTGAATTTTTGAACACAAAAAGTAAAGTAAAACAAGGAAAAAATATCCTTTGTTCATTTAGCGAGTAAACAAAGAAAAAATGGAATGTTGAGTCTTAAAGTGAATACAATCGACATATATCGTGCATGGGTACCCCCCTAATGTTCAACCCTGATCATTTTGGGCTATTTAAAAATTCTGGCGGCACTCAAAAATAAAAATAAATGCCAATAATGGATTCCTCGGCCTAAAAAGCCCCCATATACACATTTTGCTACAGAAAAAAATGTGTTTTTGTCTTTTTCATACATCTGATATATAGCCCACCCTAATATATAATTCAAAGTTTGTCATAAGGACATCCGCAGGATGTCGCCGGGAGCGGGTGCTAATCTGGAAAACTGCACTAGATCCCAGTGTAATCGCGGTAAAATTTCAGCCATAACCATGTCTCACGACCGTGAGATAGGTAGTTACAGTCTGTAACGGAATCAATACGACGATCCAGCAAAAGTCTCGTGCACCCTGAGGACACGGAGCAAACCAATGACGAACGCATTCTGTATTTTTCCCGCAAGTGTTTTAGCATATTGTTGACACGCAGGGATCCTTTTCAGGCTATAAACCAGTGAAAGCTTGGCACCTCCAAGAGCGCCGATGATAAAGACGATTAGTTTAACAGAATATTCCGGGCACAATCGTTGCAACTCCCTTCTAAGGTCTCTATACCTCTCTTTATTTTCATTCTCCTTGGCTACGTTTTTTTTTTTTCAGCCGAAGCCGAAAGTTCAATAACGAACATCGTCTGCTTCTCGAAGTCAAGAAGAACCAGGTCAGGCCCCGAGTGTGCAGCAGAAACAATTGTCAGGAATATAAAGTTGCAGTATATGCGGCACTTCTCATTCTCGACATTTGATTCTATTTCCTTAGGAGAATTTAGAGAAGCGATATTAAGATTAATTTTGTAAGAGTGACAGAGATGGTTATAAAGCACTCTTAGTGCCGCATTCTGCCTTTGGATGTAGGTTGTTCCCGTATGGGTTGGACATCTAGATAGTATTTGCGCTAAATACTCGGGGTGTGCATGGCACCCCCTGCAGCTCTTTTTGGGTATGTCTCGGCCCATATAGTGGCGACGGTCTGTTAAGGTAAAAATGACTCCGCCTTGACATGCCGAAATAAAACCCTTCGTGCCAGACTGCAATCTGGGTGATTTAAGGAAAGCAAAAGTTAGTTTATACGACATTGACTGTTCCTCCACATTTCTGTGGAAAATGCCGTGCGTCCTCTTATCGAGGAGCTGCTCACGGCAGTTTTTCTCTTATGCTTTCTTAATCCGAACTTTTAGAAGTGAGTACTCGAGATAGATAAGATTTGATACATTTTGCTTTGTTGTGTAGATGGTTATAATAATTTTCACAAACAAGTACATGTAAATTTTATAAATTTCTTGGTCACAAGTGTGAAGAAAATCAAAAGGAGCAATAGATTGTTGCTGTGCGTCGACACCAGTAAGATACTTTAACCTATAATTGTATCAGCTGTCTGCTCAAAAACAATATCTTAAGTGTGTTTATTTTTTCTAGCTCGGAAGGGTCTAAATGAATTTTAAAGCCGAATCAGGTTATTTGCCGCAATCATCCTATTGGGAATAAGAAGTTTGATTCTCTTTTAAGCCCTAGCTACATCCCAACGATATTTTCTTCTAAATATCGAAATAAAATGAAAGAAAACCAAGCAGTCAAAATGTTAGATTAAGTGGTTTTTATGTCTTTCTAATTCGTTTATTGATAAGCAATTCTTTTTTTTAGACATAAACGTTTTTTAAAGCGTAAAATGACAAAAAAAGCAAACAGAAGAAGTGATTGTTAAAAAACCTCGCTTACATTTGGAGCAGCAAGAAAAACTTAGTAACTTTAATGAAGTTGTTGTTCAAGGAGATCAAGTCACCCTGGTCGACAGAAGGAACCGAAACAAGCCTCTACAAAGTACCCCTAAAGACCCCACTGAGTCCCCCTTTGGTTCCCTGAGGGACCGAAGGAACCGACTGGAGCCTCTATAAAGTACCCATAAAGACCCCATTGGGTCCCCTATAGAAGGTCACGGAATAATCGCAATAGTTTTTTTTGCAGCGGTAAAAAGTTTAAAAATATATATAAGACGTATAACATCTGTTCACTGCTACACTTCAAACGCATCACCTGTAAGTAGCAGTCAACCGCTACAAAAAAAAGTATTGCGATCCCTCGGTGAGCTTCCAATAGAAAATTTAACGTAGAATCCGAATTTCAACAGTTTAAAAGTTGATCTTGCTGTTTTTTTTAGTTTTTCAAAAAGGAACCGAATGGGGATCCAATGGGGTCTTTATGGGTACTTTATAGAGGCTTCATTCGGTTTCTTCGTTCCGCCAGGGTTCCTTCCCAAAAAACTCAAAAAACAGCAATACCAACTTTTGAATTGTTGAAATTCGGATTCTACGTTAAAATTTCAATTAGAAACCCACAGTGTAATCACAATAGTTTTGTTTGCAGCGTCAAAAATTTAAAAATATGTCATCAACTTCTGCTGAAGGTGACTTCAAGCGCATCCATAATAGCTCAAGTAGTATGTTGCGCTCGAAGTTTAAAAATAAAATTCAAAATTAGAAAATAAATGTTAATAAATATATGTAATAATTTATATGTCTGGTTTTACCCAAATTTATTATCTGCAATAATAATTATATAAAAATGAGAATTTAAACAAATCCTTTACCTTTAGTTCGGACATTTAGTCTCGTAACCTCAAGGACACTGCTTGATTGCTCTTACTTGAATCGCAGCGTTGTTGTGTGAGCTTTCCACTGCGTGGCGCTAGCATCCAGACAAAATTCTTAAAGTTACCGATAGAACGCTTATTTATTAACTGCTATTAAACGAAGATGCACTTGAAGCAGGGCAGCAATAAAGAAGATAGGAAATTTTATGAAAATGTTGTTGAAAATAAAACTGTGGATGAAGGATGTCAAGTAGAAATACCTTATTCAGATCATTTTATTCAAACCAGTTCATTCACTTGTGTTCAATAGATTTATGCTGAAAAAAGTGTGTGGGATGTGTAAATTCAAATTATTTGATTACTTTAAATACTGTTGAAATGACAAGAAAAAATTGAAGAGTCAATGCGTGGGTACACCTTCAAAAAGACATTGCGATACAGGAGTGACTTGTAACTTGGAAGAAGAAAATGAAAAATGTTGTGGTTATGAATCACTTGTTAGTGAAGAGCAATTGAAACACACTGCAGGAGTAACAGTAGAACATTTTAATTTTTTTTTTAAATAGATCAGTCAGTTGTGTCAGAAAATAGATGAACAGTGTTACTGGAAAATAAACTGTTTATATTTTTTAGCATAGTGAAAACAGGCCTAACTTTTTCTGCATAAACTGTATTTTTTGCTGTGCATGCAACAACTTTTTCCAGAATATTTTTTTAAATATTGCATCATTTATCTTCAGCCACGGCGAACTTAGTATCTTGGCCACAAAAGTACTTGGTGCAGAGTACAATGCCAGAATGTTTTAAGCCAGACTATGCAAACTCTCTATTTATTATAGATTACACTGATTTTAAGATTGAAATTATCAGTGGAGTAAGTAACAAAGTCCTCACATATTCTCATTATAAAAAAGGGGTTAACGGCAAAAGTTCCCATTGGAATAGCCCCATCAGGATAGATCAGTTTTAAGTCTAAAGTAGCTGCAGGAAGAAAAACGGATTCGAACGTAAAAGTGGAATTACAATTTGTACCCAGTGGGCACAAAATTTGGCGACTTCTTTACGACATCTTTACGACATCCTATGTCCGTTTCGTTACGGTGTCTTTACGTCATGGACATAGAAACTCGTAAAGTTGTCATAATGTTGTCGTCACGATGTCGTAAAGACGTCGACAAATGTTGTTCCCACTGGGTATATTTACTTGTAGATGGAGAGGAAGTGTCATCTGACAAGGGATTTTCAGAAATGCTTTATGCCAAACTGTATATAACAAATGTATATTTGTAATATTTGACTTTGTATTAATCACATTTATGTGGTATTTTTAAATAAAAGTATCACATTTCATACTAAACTGAAAAAATGACTCAAACTTTTTTTCAAGTAGCTTATTTTATCCCTGATGATTAAATGTAAAACTTTGGTTCATAAAATATAACTGAAGACTAAGAAAACCACTTTCTTATAATTAAAGAGAGAAACTAACTTTTACTTAATTATCGCAACAGATTAATTCAACTTATCTTCTTACAACACATTTGAAATGTCGTTTCCAGTAAAATTTCTTCTATTGTTAAGTTGGGTTTCATTCTATTTTAATAGTGATGTAGGTAAATATTTACTGAAATAAAAAATTTCACTTTTTCTGATGACTTGTTATAAAAAAGCTTCGCTCCTTTGAATCTTGAAGTGGAAGCTTCCATTTTCAACTGCCGTATAAATAAATAAATCATAAAAGCGAGCACCACTCACATAAATTTGTACTTGGCACTGAGTATAGTAAGAACAACTTGGTTTTGTTTCAACTTTCTGCTCTTTAAATTTTAAATACTTCACGTTGCAGACTTGATTTTATAAATCAATAATTGTTAGCTTTTCAAATTTTTTATCTTAATAATTTTACTAATAGTAATTTGACTTGGAAGCTTCTAATGTGTCCCCTAAGGGTTTACACTTTTCTTGCACCTTCTTCCCTATTCCTTTACACCCCCCCCCCATACACTTACTTGGTGGTGGCAGGGGGACCAAAAGTTTAAGGTGGGTTCCAAACCACTAAGAGCAACAGCTTTAAGTACTTAAAAAACCTTTTTCTTCAGAAGTACCGGCGAGACTCTTCCAGAGTGCGAGGCGGGAATCGAACCGGCAAAGCTGACGGAGTGGATCCAAAGCCTACGCTTTAGCCCACACGACCATCGATCCACTCCTTTTACTAATAGTATTATCTTTTAAAATTATTCCATTAAGGCTCGCACACAGCCATGGTTACTTCTCGCTGAACTAAACCTCCACGTTTGGTTACTTTAACTCCATACATTTTCTGATTTATTTCTTTAGTCTGTTTTTCATGCTTATTGTCATACAGCATTGACTTAGTCTTGAATCTTTTTAGATTTTTCATGTAAAAAATAATTGATTCTTGAGTCTTTTTCTTTCCTTATTTTAATCAAAGGAACATTTTGACTTGTACTTATTCTTTATCTACGAGGTTCAAACCATTTATCACAATTACATTGTTCTAATGTTTCGCAACACAGTTTGATAATGTTCTTTTTGTCCACATCAATATTACTCAAGTAGAACTGCTTTTCATCGTTTCGATTTTGATAATTACTCATGTAAATAAGATAATTAATAGAGTGCACAAAAATCGGTTTAACACAGTTTTCACAATTTTTTGTTTCCAATTGAATTTCAACACTATCTAATCAATTCTTAATATAAATCTTGATTTCAAATTCATCTTCATTTACGAGGGTGGATTGATAAGTTTCCGGCCTGACCAAGAGATGGCGCCACTAGGCCTACCTTGAGGTGGCGTTCTATATTACCATCCTTAGATAGCTTGT
>NC_046659.1:29337863-29358882 GCF_010883055.1 Belonocnema kinseyi | reverse complement strand
TATGAGAAATGTATCAGCCTTGGAGGAGATTATGTTGAGAAATAAAAAAAAAATTCTTAAAAACGTTGTTTTTCTTGGTCAGGCCGGAAACTTATCAATCCATCCTCGTATTTGAGCTTTTTTTAACATTAACTTTGAGGTTGGATTTCCTTGTAATTCAAATATATCTACTTTTATAGGTTCAACTTTTGGTTTGGACTTATGCTCTTCTTAAATATCACGAACGTGACTCGCTTTTACCAGCTCTTTACCTATCGGAACTGTTTCTGGTCGGAACTGAATATTGTGCGACATTTTTTAAATTCAGTTTTAATAATAATATCCATTTTCATTTAAACTTTAAAAAAATTTCATCATTAAATCCATACTAAATCTACTCTTCATATTTATCATAACATAACCTTTAATGACATGACTTCCCAGTTCTCACAAAATTTGTTAACGTCTTCACGACATTTTTATGACACAATTGTCGTCACAATTTTAATTACTTTTTTATATTCGACTTTAGAATTTCTTTCGGCCATCATAAAATATTATAAAATTAATTTCTATCTCAACCAATTCTTTGATTAATTTAAATTACACAGTATCCTTGATTGATACCATTTTTATCGTTTTGGGCATGAGAATACCGTTCTAGTAACTTTAGCATGATTTTTAGGAACTCGTAATGGTTTATATTCGGGCCCTCATCAGAATTCCATCTCATTTCTTCATAATGCAGTGTTGAGGTGTTTTTTTTACAAGGCTATAGACAGAAAAAATTTGCGGGGGGGGGGGTATAAAGCAGAACAAAATTTGGATTATAAATCAAACCCTGGTCACCCCCCCCCCTTCTCTCTGTATAGGGCCTTGTTAGTTTAAAGCACTTTTTTTAATGCTACATGTGCATGTGGCAGTTAAGTGTAAAAATAAAGGAGCACATATCCTAGTGGACACAAAATTTGGCGACGTTGTCTTTACGATATCGTAAAGACACTGTATCTTTCCAAATAAAAAAAGGAAACTGCTGATAATACCTTATGTCTGCGTACAAGGCATTTCTCCACTCACGCTGTTGCCCTCTAGGCTGATCTTGATAAGTCACCGTCCACATACTATTTTTCTTGATGAAAATGTGGAACTGTGGTGGCTTGAGTAAAGAGTAATGATAAATACCCGAATGGATCCAAAAAGCAACGAAGAATACGTAACCTTACTTTGCTTTTGTTAAACACGACCCACGAAGGATGGTAGTAAAGTACGAAAGCCGTCGTTTTCCACGTTCATGTTACGGCTGTTGGAACGGGGCGCACAAAAATAGCGAAATCTTTGAGTCACTTAAAACTTACCAGCAGTCAATGATAATTCGGTTTTGATGTTTTAAAAATGCACTCTGAAAATTTTAAACAAACTACATGAATGTAGAGTTTAAAAAAAACTACATGAATGGAGACCAAAGCAACTAACAGTTGTTTGGCGATGATCGCTCAGCGTAACTTGATCGTACTACCACCGTGATGGACCGAAAGAGCCGAATGGAGCCTCTACAAAGTACCAGTAAAGACTCCATTGGATCCCCATTCGGTTACTTTTAAAAAAAAACGCATCGAATGTCACAATTATGTTTTTGATAATTTGCAGATTCTTTTATAAACAGTTTACACTTTAGATCATTAAGTTTTAAGGGTCTGTATTGGAAAGTTTAGATAAACGTGAAAATTCAGGAAAATAACCGAATTATTATTTTTGAATCTTGAGTGGCCACCCAAAAGAAAATTCACGTTCACATATGCATGCATGTTTAGAGTGAAAATTAAAAATTTCGTGTAATTAAGAAAAATTATTAGTAATTATGCATGCATAATTATATTGGTGTAAATTTATTTACCTTGCGTTCAGTTTTTTCGCCCCTGATCCAGTAAACATTAGGCGTTGGACTCCCATCAAGTTCACATACGAATTCTACTCGATCTCTAAATAAATAAAATGTTATTTGAGTGTTTAGGTCATTTTTGCAAAATATTTTAACAGATATCGAATGTCTGACTCACAAAATGGAAATATTTATCTTCTCAATTCTGCTTAAATTTAACTGCCTTATATTTGGTTACGAAAATTCTTATAGAAGATAACAATGATATTTCTAAACCGCTTATTTCGCAATCCTCAATTTAGAAATGTTTGAAAAAGGCGATAGCTATTCAAAAACGTTTTTTACCAAATATATCTCGCATGTTTATTTTTATTTGAGTTTAAAACAAAATCAGTGACATGAATTATTTTAAAATTAAAGAAATTTAAATGAGCAACCAACCAAATCCCCTTCCTTCTCTTTTTTTCTTAGTTTTGTCTTTTTTTATCTTTATTATTATCACATCATAACAAAAAAATATTTGTAAAAAATAAACCCCACCGTTTTGCACTCGTACAGCACCCTTATCATGACAAACAAAAATCAAAATGTAACAAATAAAAAATACTCAAGCAGAGGGACAGAATTTCAACTATTTAAAAGTTGATTTTGCCGGTTTTTCGAGTTTTTTAAAACGGAACCGAATGGGGACCCAATGGGCTCTTTACGGGTATTTTGTAGAGGCTCCATTCGGTTCCTTCGGTCCGCTAGGGTTGCCTTGATAAGGGTCTGTATGAGTGCCGAAACGTCGGGGTTTAGTTTCAACAAATGTTTTTTTGTTGTGATTTGATAGTAATAAATATAAAAGACGAAAGAAAGAAAAAAGAGAAGGAAGGGGATTTGGTTGGTTGCTTTTTTATTTTTTTGTCTTCTTTTTTATTTTTCTGCCCAAGGAGGAAAATTCTTTTATTTTTTAGGAGAAAAAGGTGTTTTTCTTTATTTGTTGTTTTCTAATTTCAATAGGAATATTTTATGGTGGTTAGACAAATATAAACGATGGATTCTTGGTTTTATTTTCAGGAATTCTCCACAAGAGTTAGTTTTTTGAAAGTTCGGCAAGGAACGAGAATTGCATACAAAAGGATACTCACCCAACTCGAATTACTTCAGAACCAACTAAATATATTTTAGCCGTCACCCATGCTTTCTTTAATGATTTCTGAAATTGATTTTTACAATAACAATTAATATCTATTTATTTGTAGCTGAACAGAGGTGAACCCCTGCCCCTCCCTTCTAAACAACTAAAGCTTGAAGTCATACAGAGTATCTCGGTCCTTAAGGTTGAAAAGTTAATAATTAATGAGCAACTAATAAGTTAAGATTAATCAATCAGAAGCACAAATTAGATGTACGATAGTCCACGTGTCACTGACGAGCGTTTGCCCTGGCGGACCGAAGGAACCGAATGGAGCCTCTACAAAGTACCCGTAAAGACCCCATTGGATCCCCATTCGGTTCCTTTTTAAAAAACGAAAAAAAAACAGCAAAATCAACTTTTAAATTGTTGAAATTTGGATTCTACGTTAAAATTTGCTTTAGAAAGTCACAGAGTTATCGCAATGCTTTTACTTGCAGCGTTAAAAACTTGAAAAATAAAATACCTATTATTTACACGGGCCGAAGGCGCTTTCAAGTGCATCTTCTTTTAGTAGCAGATAATAAGCGTTCTGTCGGTAACTTTAAGAAATTTGTCTGGATGCTAGCGCCACTCAGTGGAAACCTCAGACAATAACGCTGCGATGCAAGTGAGAGAGAAGTTTATTTTTAAACTTCGCGCGCAACATACTACTTGAGCTATTATGGGTGCGCTTGAAGTCACCTTCATCAGAAGTTAATGACATCCGAATTTAAACAGCTTTAAAGTTGATCTTGCTGTTTTTTTGTTTTTTTTTTAGAAAGGAACCGAATGGGGACCTTTTCGCGCAAGGGACTTGAGAATAGTGGTGTCAGAACGCGTATAACTTTGGCATGCGCAGCAGTGAGCCTGTGTATTTTTTAATTGAGACATGGCATCACATAACCTAAACATACACAGGAATAACTACTGTGCATGCCAGAGATAGCCGCGTTCTGACGTCACTGCTTAAGATTAGTTTGGCAGCTGCGCTCGTAATATTTTCGAATATTTGAAAAGTGTTTGACAAGTAGTGAAGAAGGCAATTAGTGGTTAAAATATTTTTCAATATGTGTAACAACGAGGGGAATTGTTCTGGAGTAACTATTGATATAATAAAATACAATATTTCTATGTTTTTGTGGATAATTTCTGCAAAAAAAATTAAATATGGAGTGTTGTAAGCCTATTTTAAATTTGTAATGGGTAAGCTAACCAACAAAACTAAAACTTGCAGTTGTTGCAAAAGTATACAAAACTAAAATAACACAATATTTACCTAAAAAATTTTGAAGAAGTTCATTTTCTTTTTTTGACATGCATATTATAATCTATGTGTTTATTTTACAATAATCGTTATTATATTTTGAAAGGAAAAAAATCTCTTTAAAAACTGTTCGCTTCTGTTTTCAATCATTATTAATTTTGAACAGGTATAATAACTAAATCGATACAATAAATATTGTTCTCTAATTTTCTATTTTAGTTATGAAGTTTTTTGTTGCTGCATGATTTCAGGAATAAGAGCTTTGCTAAGACAACGAGAAGAATCGTGTTCATCTCGTTAAGTAGTACTGTTTATGAGGATGGACCTAGCAGAGTGGTGTTAGCTATTCAAAAAAGTGAAGGTCATTCCTGAAATAAATTTCAACAAGGAATTCAATGGTCACTTTCATTTTGACCTTGAAGTTGACCTTCATGGCTTTTTGAAGGCCAAATTTCTTTTTTAAAATGGAAACCCCCCTTTTTACATCTGCAATCGATAGAGCGGAAAATTCTACGTTCAGGTACGTACCCAAGTTATAAGTCAATTGTAACGTTCAAGGTCAGTTAGAGGTTATTTGAAATTAACAAATCTTTCCAACAGGTCAGTGTAATTCCCATAAGTTCTATACCGTTTTTCCATACGAATATTACGAATCGAAACTAAATTTACGTATTACGAGTACATACTTACTGTTTTTCGCTAAAAGATTATCATGGCGCAAGCTAAACTTTCGAAACGAGAGAGAGTATTTGTATCGATGATGCGTGGTTGGGGAGATCGAGTTTGATCTTATGATCAAGTTCGTTTGCTTTTTAATCGCATTTCTCGTAATGAAGAAGGGTTAAATCCTGTCTCAAAATCAACAATTGAAAGAACTGTAAGGCGCTTTATGAATCATTGATCTATCAAGGACCTTCAGAGAACTGGTCGGCCAAAATCTGCAGGATCTGAGTAGATGCAGGTGGACGTAGCCCAAGCAATTGTTTGAAACCCACACCTTAGTTTACGTCGAGCTAGTGATGAGCGTGACGTTGCTCCTGAGACAGTGCGAAATATTTTAAAAAGCATTAATTTTCATCCTCAATGAAGACGATCCTGATCGTCGGGTTGCAATTTGTGAAATTATGATGGACAGTATTGATACAGATCCTCTTTTTTTGTATTCTCGACTATTTTCTTTGGGGTTATTTAAAGAGCAAAGTATAATTAACACAACCGCAAAGCTTAGACGAATTGTAGAATCGGATTCTGCAACAGGGTACTTTGATTGATAGGGAGATGATTCGTAATGCTGAAACTCATTTTTACAATCCCATAACTTTTTGTCAAGAAGCTCAAGGTTTTCAGTTCAAAAATCTTCACTGAAGCATGAGAGACAAGGGGACTCACGCTAATCAAGCACCCTGAAACGTGAGAGGTAAGGGGACTCACGCTAATCAAGCATCCCACAGAGAACAGAATTTACTACGTCCACGTCGTTGTTCCTGGGTAATGCTAAACGTAAACGTAAAATGCTTGAAAAAAAACCTTGAAAAAACCTTGAAGATCATCACCAAGTTCAATACAGAGCTCACCAATGATTTTCTCGTTGAAATTTACTTCAGGAATTTCACTGACCTCTTGGAAAACTTTGTTTATTTTAAATATCCTCTAACTGACTTTGGACGTTACAATTGAGCTATGACTTGAGTACGTAGCTGAACGTAGAAGTTTACGCTTTATCGATTGCAGATGTAAGAAGGGGGTTTCTATTTAGAAAAACAAAGTTGACCTTCAAAAAGCCATGAAGGTCGACTTCAAGGTCAAAATAAAGGTCACCATTGAATTCCTCTTTGAAATTCACTTCAGAAGTTACACTGACCTCTTGGAAAACTTTGTTAATTTCAAATAACACCTGACTGGCCTTGAGCGTTACAATTCACCCATGACTTGAGTACGTACCTAAACGTAGAATTTTCTGCTCTATCGATTGCAGATGTAAAATAGGGGGGTTCCATTTAAAAAAAGAAAGTTGACCCTCAAAAAGTCACGAAGGTCAACTTCAAGGTCAAAATGAAGGTCACCATTGAATTCCTCTTTGAAATTTACTTCAAGAATGACCTTCGCTATTTTGAAAAATATTTTACCTGAGGAAAGATCCAACCGTCCCGGGACATTTTAGACACCCTGTATAGTTATTTTAAGTTTTTTCAAATTTCCCTTTTGTTTTAATTAGAGTACCCTGAAAGCCCGTTTAAGTTTACGCCCGGATAAGTTCACTCTCGTTTAAGTTCACACGTTGCTTTTCCTTTAAGTTTATTTTCACCTTCCCAACAAGTTCTCAGAGCTCCGTCCATTGAAGCTTCCCATATATATGTCCACCAATCGCATCAGCATATGGAGGGGCTCCTTTCGTGGTGAAAACGATGGTGGCAGCTTTTACCGAGTAACCGAAGTGAGATCTTTTCGTTTTGGAGGAGTAAACTTAAAAGAAGTTCCAGTATAAAATGATTTTTCACACATGGTTGTAGAAAATCATAACTTCGCGTGCGAGCATTTACGTGCAAAAAGTTCACTAACATTTCATCTATATAAATATTCTAGTTCTCAAAAGTAATTATTATTTGGACCCCCCCCCCTTCCATGAAAATAAACTATATGGAAATATTTTAATGTTAGATCTTATTCAGGTGAAAGCCCATGATTAATTTGAAAATTATATTAAAAACATCTTATGTAATTGAAAGGAACAACTTTAAACTAAATCATTGTAACGCTGTTCATTTGGAATTCTTTCTATATCGAATGATTTTTATACACTCCTTGGCAAAAATTTGTTTGAATTTGAGAATTAATTTTGCAAATCTAATTTTTTTTAAGCTGTCTAGTCGTTCTGAAAATGTAGAGTAGTTGGTAAAGGGGATGGACTAATCTTCCCGAAAGTACGGGATGACTAGTCAAGTTTTAGAAAAATATTTGACTACTGATTCCGATTTCGTTTAACCCTTTTCTTAATAAATAGTGCAAGGAAAGTTTATCCACTCTGCTAATATGTAAGCTGCATATCTCGAAACTGGTCTATCCTATGGTGCATATAAGTGAAGTGTGCGGTGTAGAAATCATCCAATCCGAATGCCTTTTCTGGTATATATTGTATCTCGTTTTTGCTTAAAATGGTGCGTTATTGGCAGCCCCCTAATTGTCCAAATCTGTAAACCGTACAATTTACGATCATGGAACAGGTAGATAATAAATTGTATTGATTAGCAGATTAGACGAATTCAGAATATTCAAGAAATTTTAGAAATTTAGAATATTTAAAGAATTGGGGTTAAAAGATGGCGCTAAGTCTATCGATCACGTGCAGGGTCGTCCCGCATAAATACCGTAATTTCGGATTTCTGACAAAAAAACGGTTTGATTCTTTTTTACACGAAACGCGAAGGTATTGACTCCGTGGATACCTGATTGGATTTAGTGGCTGTTAATTTGTGCTTTGGAGGTTCACAAGTGAAGAGTGTTTCCTTTTTCTGTCTTATTAGCAAACATTGACTCGCTGTCGTGTGATCAGCTGGTTCTCGCAGGGGTATGTCAAGTAATGGCAGATCCTTGTATACTGCCTTTCGACGTGAATTATTTTGAAGCTCCTTTGTCTTTGAGGTTTCAATCAGGGAAAGAGACTTAGTATCTGACGGAAAAACTCTCTTTACGGAGGATATCCGATTTATGTGTCGGAAACTGCCACAAACTCGGCGGATACATTTCTTGAGACGAAGAGTACCACCAAGAATCAAAGAGGTAGGCCAAAGAGGTTCGAGTTTCAATCGCCTGCGGCACTCTCATCTGAGGGATCTAATCGTTCCGGAGATGGGTCAATTACAGACTTTCTGCCTAAAAAATACAATAAAGTCACTCCCGAAAAATCAACCTTCCGAAGAGGTGAAAGAACCTATCGTAAGGAGAGTAAATAATCCTACACCAGAAGTGGCAGAGGCCAGGCTTTGGTTCGTCTTTTGAAATGCGCACAATTTCTTAAATCTAAGTGACATTTCAATGTTCCAGTTGGACTCGGATATCCTGTGTGTGAGCGAGACGTGGCTATCGGAAAAGATATACTTGCGAAGCAATAGATATATTCCATGACTGGATTTTTATAAAATGCACAACTTCCGTCTTACAATTTGTAGTGGGCCTTTTTTTTTAAAAACCTAGTTTGGATAAAGAAGTAATCTGCCAAGATTTAGACTCTGTTCTTGCGCAGTTGGAGGAGGTATGTCTCTCTTTACCTGTAATTTTGGGTAGGGATTTTAACGCGCGAATTGGAGCTCTAAATCTGGTGTCTAAAGAGGCGGTTCCGCTGGGGGTAGGTGCAAGCGCGACGAGATCTCTGTTAAATCGTGTAGTTTGTAAAAGGGGATATGTTTTAGTAGAATGCCTAGAAGCACATGGACTTGTTTTCCTTCATGACAGATTCAGTGGTGATTGTCCGGCTAGTCTTACTCACCTTTTCGCGGGAAGTAGGAATACCATCGATATCGCGGCTTGCGTTCTCCCTTCAATAGGAGTCATTAAATATTCCAAAATTGTTCTAATTGCCACGCGTTCGCATCACCTCCCACTCTGCGTAGAACTGATGTCTTTCGACGATGGAATGGCAAGGGCGGTTACTAAGTCAAGATATACGGATTTGGTTGTTGGTGGGAAAATAATTTAGAGGGAGTCGAGGAAAGGGCTCTTTCTTGATAGGCTGGCTTTGTCGCCTTTATACGCAGGGAACGTAGTCAGTCGACACTGCCCGGCAATAAGCATAGAATAGAGAAAAATTAATATTTTCAGATTTCATCGCAAAAGTGAAGATTATTCTATTATTTTGAATGCGCAATTTTTCCATCTATCTAAAATGCTACAATAAGAATAAGATACCTGCTAAACTTATTCACTTCTATTTCCATAGCGACCACCACACAGTTTTCTATTCTCCCAAAGAGAACGTTCCGGTTGTGGTGTTCTGCAGGGCGAGTTGCGTAGCCCGGTCTTTTTTATTTGGACAATTAGTAACCTGGAAGAATTCTTGCTGAATCGATGCCTGAGGGGAATCTCAACTGATCATTTGATTGAGGCTCTTCTACTGGCCTATGCTGATGATATCGTGTTGTTTGCTACCTCTCGTATTGATCTCCAGAGGAAAATAAATACCCTTGCTGAATACTGTAAAATCAACCATCTGAAGGTCAATACATTTAAGACAAACACTATGGACTTTCATAAGGGTAGGAAGCCTTCTATTCCGAATTACACGGATGGAAACCAGCTGGAGATAATTAGGGAATGCAAATACCTAAGAAAGGTATTCAGGAGCTAAGGCTCCGTCGTTCCGGCTTCTACCAAAAGGGTATCTGCCGCAAATATTGCGGTAGGTTCGACGTCGCACCAAACAAATCTTGTACCGGAGTCTTGTCTCAAATGTTCTCTTCTATGCCATATGAATTTAGGGGTTAAGATATTGTCAAGAGGTGGAGAGAATTTACGCTACCTTCTTTAAGAGAGTTTGGGACTCCCTATACATACTCTCGGAAATGGTGAAGAAAGGCTCCCTAGAATATGCTTAAAACTCCTTCAGGCTATGGCAGACTCTGGGGCGGAAACCTAAAAGTTCCATTGAGTGCTGCAGGTTAACCACATGCTCTCGCTGTGTATAGCGGAAAATGTATGGCCTGATCTAGACGTGGTTAGTTTGCAGTCCAACAAAAAGATCATTTTAGCCAAATTTGAGGCCTATCTTAGAGAGTGAGATCTGAAAAGGCTTTCGCAGACTTCTTCGCTTTAAACGCTAGCTGATCTCTGGATAGATCTAATGGGGCAACAGTACCTTAGCGGTGGGATTCCCTTTAAATTTGTAAGCCTTCTTGCTCAGGCTTGTCTCATAGGCTCAGTTCGGTAGACCTTACAACTTCTGGTGCGTTCTGGATCGCTTTGCTAAATTCGCCGAACAACGCGGAATTGTTCCTTGTTAATAGATACTTGTCTGGAGTTTTGAAAGTCAGAGCCTATACCTAGAGCAAAACCTATCTAATATAATAGCAATTACAATTTTCATAAATAAAAACGGAATTCCTTTTTTCAGTCATTCAGAATCTAGGAGACTATACAAAAAGCAATATTGCCAGTTTTCATGTCTTAATTATGACGCCAATGATTTCATAGAATAATATTTCATAAAATTAGCTTTAATTGATAAATATTTCATTTATTAACATGCATATGAATTTCATATTTTCACATTTTTAATCCACAATTTTCACTCTGCTTTTCTAATAAAATGTTATGTACTATTCTCTACAAAAAACGTCAGATTAAAATTATTGTTTCGTATTAAGGAGATGCTCACTAGAAATATTCTTTCGAAAATTTCAGATTGGGACGGTTGGACAATAGATTTTAACGAGAGTTCGAATATAAAATCTAAATCTTGAATACGTCTAAAAACAAGCAAAGAGAAATCGAGAGTCACAATCAGCGCTGTGCATCTAAGAACAAAATGTCTAAAATCCCTTAGTGTCCTAACTTGGTTAGTTCCTAATATCTTCAGCGCGACGCTAGTCGTCCCATCACTCCCTGGTTTTGCATTTTAAGCAATGGGAGTAGACCGCTTTTTAAAAATTGTTTAATACACAAAACGTTGTTTTCGTAAAAAAAACATTGAAATGAAAAGAATGTTATTCATTTTATATTTCAAAACATTTTTCCAAACGATGTATATAATTGCTAATGAAAAATATTAATAAAAGCGTCACCCAATAAACTTGGTAAAGTGAAATATTAGATTGGAATTTGAATAAAAAGTTAAATATAATCCTTTTTATATCTGAAAACGCAATAAACAATATTTATATCAAAAAAATATATAAATAGTCTTGTGAAAAAAGTTTTAATATAGTATACAAGTTCAAAATTAATATTTGAGGGTTTAACGCGTACTTACACTATTGAATATAATGAGGATATAAGGATAGAAGAGAGCAATTAAAGAATTTTTTTTTTATTTTTCACTGATTATTAAATAAAATGGTTTCAAATGTAAATTTAGCTAAATTCAATTAGAAATACATTGTATCCATTATATATTCATAAGCGAGAGATTCGCATGCTGAGTTTAAACTTAGTACTATTACAATTTTTCTCCAGGATTTTTACATTCCATTAATAACATTGTTAATTTTTTTTCGACAATAAACTTTAAGAACCATATTTTACTTTTCATTCAAATTCAAGAATAAGAGATGTTCCACTTCTCCAGGATTATTGTACGACCATATAAATCATATTTTGTATTTAGTATTTATAAAAAATTATTGGGAGAGTATTTTAAAATGTTAAATGAGTAGCATTGTTTTAATTTCAAGAATATTTTTGCATGGAAATAACATTTTGTTTAATAAAAAATTAAAAAAGTGGTTCAGTCCCATTGCTTTCTATGTAAAAACAGGGAGTGATGAGACAACTAGCATCGCGCCAAGTTTATACTTCAAATTTTGAAGACTTGAATCCCACCATCAAGACATTTCAAAAGATTTTAAATATATGAGGATGTATTAAAAGATGTCAAGGAATTTTCAATTTACTCTTATAATTTGAAGGAATTTAGAAAAATTAAAAAATTGTTAGAAGGGTTATTTTTAAAAGTTCTAAAGTACTTTTGAAACCTTCAAAAAAAAGTTCTAGGTATTTCAAAAGACTTTGAGGGATTTGAAAAATTTGAGATAATTTTAAAAGATTCCAAGGAATTTTCACTTTATTCTTATAATTGACAGGAATTTCAAAGAATTTTGAAGAAGTACTTTTAAAATCTTTTTAAAAAAGTTTAAGATATGTCAAAATATGCTGAAGGTATTGCAATATTTGAGAGTATTTTAAATTTTCCAAGGAATTTTCAATTGATTACGGGAATTTAATATGTGATTTTGAAAGATTTGATAAATTTTTTAAGGATATTTAAATTCAAAATGTTTTAAAGGATTTAAAATATTTCAGGATGTTTAAAAAGACGTAAAGAAATTTACAATTAATTTTTATAATTTAAAGGAATTTCAAAGAATTTTAACAATTTTAGCCGGGTTGTTTAAAAAACTCCAAAGGCCTTAGAAATCTTTAAAAGATGTCAAGGTGTTTCAAAAGTTTTGAAAGATTTCAAAATATTTAGATTATTTAAAAATGTTCGAAGGAATTTTGAATTGATTATAGTAATTTAATATGAGATTTTAAAGGATTTGAAATATTTTAGAATTATCAATTAATTTCAATAATTTAAAGCAATTTCAAAAAATTTAAACGATTTTTTTTCAACTTTTCTGGTTGAAAGTGAAACTATTTTGTTAAAAATCGAGTTTTCTGTTGATGATTTTTTGGGTTAATCTCTTTTGTTTAAAAATTCAGCTACTTTGTTGAAAATTTAAACAAAAGGGAATAATTCTAGACGCGGAATTTAATAGTAAAAATTTTCAAATGAAAAATCGAGTTTTTAATTCGAAAGATGAAAGTTTTTGTGAAAATACAATCATGTTCAACAAAATGGTTGCATTTTTAAACAAAAGAGCTTAATCTTGAACGCGGAATTTATTACAAAAATTGTGGAATTAAAATGCGAATTTGTAATCTGAAAGATCAAACTAGCGGTTCGAAACGGACGAGTGTTCATGGAAATAGTTGACTTTACTACCACAAAAATAGTGCCTCGCACCCTGAAAGAGCATTGGCAGCCCATGCAGTGAACAGTTGCCTAGCAAGGGAGTTGCTTATCTCGGGATGGCAGGAATCTGGCAGGAATTTTACCGCCAAGGTTCGCAAGTTCGCTCGCGAACTCCGGATCTGTTATCACACACTTGACAAGTCAAAGCCGCTGACCATCAAGCAGCATGTTGTGGAGGGAATACGGATACTATCTGACGCTATGAGAAGTCTAGAGCGGGGAGAGAGATGGGTCAGCGAAAATCCACTGTTTCTCTCTGGCCCATCTCGACTCTTCCAAGACCCTACAGTTACTGTCGACCACCTGCCCAAACCAGAGAAAGTCGAAGTATTTAGGAGAAAACTCTACAAAGTACAGCATAGACTGGACGAAGACTCAGAAAACATAAATAGATTAAAGGAGCTGTGTGATGCCCTCATAACACCTGAAGAAATATGTCCACCCATCACTACCGAGGAGGTGAAAATATATTCAGAGTTATAAAGAACTATTCCGCTCCGGGACCAGATGGTATCAAGACCTTCTGTTTATGAACTTTCCTTTAACCCATCAGCATTTGGCCCGTATTTTGCCTCATATTTAAAGTGGGAAGAGCTAATTCCGGAGTAGTGGTTGGAAGAGCGCACAGTGCTTCTGCCGGAAAGAGGCAACTTAGCTGACCCGAAGAATTGAAGAACAATCACTTTTTTGAATACACTGTAAAAGATATTCACAGCTAGCCTGAATGATCGGATTGTTCGGGCAATCACACCTGTCTGGCAAGAAATTTATGAACAACGCGGCTCAAAGAAAGACGTAGCAGGATGTCGGGAGAACCTGCTCATCGATAGATGTGTCCCCAAAGATGCAGCATCCTACCAGCGTGACCTATCGATGGCCTGGATTGATAACCGGAAAGCTTTTGACTTCATTTTCCATAGACTTAGCTTCGGTCTTTTGTAAAGCTTAACGGTTTATTTGCAAATCCTGAGGTACGTAGAGACATTGATGCCGCTTTGAAAACCCAGATTTACTATCTCATTTGGAATCAATCTTGTGACAACTAACAAGGTCACCTTTCAAAGAAGTGTCTTCCAGGGCGACACCATGAGCCCACTCCTTTTTTGCCTCACATTGTTGGCACTATATCTAGCACGTCGTCATCCCCAGGGGTGCCTAATAGGTAAATCTGCAAATGGAAAGAACAAGGTCACTCATGTATTTTACATGGATGTTCTTAAGATCTATGATAAAAATAAAGAGCAACTACATCAAGCTCTCGGGTTTGTCGAACGATATACTAAAGAAAAATCGGAATGTAATTTGAGTTAGGCAAATGCGCCAAGGTTCATTTGAAGCGAGGAAAACCTACTGGCATCCCTGAAGACCCTGAGCTCATCGATAGAAGCGCTATACGACAACTTTTCGCTGGAGAGACTTATACATACCTGGTCGTGCCACAGAGACGCATTCAGGATGTGAAATCTATAAAGGATATTCTCCGAAGAAGATGCAAACGTCTCATCCCGCAGATTTGGTCTTCTGAACTGTCGGCGAGGAAAATATATGTGCAACAAACATGCTTGCTGTCCCGGTAGTACTCTATTCATTTGCAGTGGTTCCATGGGCGAAGAACGAGCTCAGATTCCTTGATATTGGGACACGATAGGTTATAAGCACATGAGCAAAAGCATGCATCTTAAGTCTTCTGTTTCGTGACTTTACATCTCACGCCGTCAAAGTGGTCGCGGAATATGGAATCTTGAATGAATTCACAACAGGATTATTCTGGGTACAGCAAATAGAGTCGCAATTGGAAGAGACCATTTTTTTAAAATAGTCAGGAAGCACAAATAAGTGGGTAAAGGAGCGTTTATGTACAAAGCAGCGGAGGCGGCTGCTGAAACACTTGAACTTAACTTCAGTATTAGGGTAGAGCGAAATGTATCAATATTATCTATCTAGAGTACTCACTCCTGAAAGCCCAGATTAATCCCTGCGTGTCAACAATATGTTAAAACACTTGCGGGAAAAATGTAGAACCCGGTCGTCGTTGGTTCGCTCTTTGACCTTAAGTCGCACAAGGCTTTTTTAAGTAGAACTATTTCATGTGTGAAAATTCTCATTTCAGTTGCCATATTAAATTCGCCATTTTTAAATTCTTTTAATTTATACATTTTTCGTAATCAGCGATACTAAAAACATATAATACGCTCATATCAATAGAAAAAATTATGTTTTCCTTACAGTTATATTTAAATTAAACGAACGAATTTGACATTTACTAACTTCCCACTGAGCACAAAATTTGGCGATGTCCTTACGACCTCGTTACGACGTCTTTACGACAATTTTAAGACATTCTATTTCGGTGTCGTTACGGTGTTTTTAATATATCGTTAAGACATCATCAGATCATACAACGTTTTTACAATATCGTAAAAACACCTTAACGATATGGACATAAGATATCCTAAAGTTGTCATAAAGATATCCTAACGATGTCGCAAAGACGCCGCTAAATTTTGTGCCCATTAGAAATGTATCATTTTAGGATTATTTTAAAGTCATAATAAAAAATTGTGAAAATCTTCAAAAATTATAAAAATAGCACAGCCACACAAAAAAAAGTGTGCCACCTGAATTAACATAAATTTATTGAATTACACGTAAAACTCTGGAATTATATTTTCCCAGTAGCAAATGTGTGCTACATCGAATGGGTCAACTCGAGCCTAACCTAGAAATAAATCTAACCTAGCCTAACCTAACCTAACCTCACGAAACACAATTAAACTGATTGTGTTGTCCCGTTGTGTTTGCAGTACCGTTTGAATCAGCTTGAGCTTAACCTGCAAAGAGGTCAAACCTATCCTAACCTTAAAATACCTGACCTAACCTAACCTAGCCGAATGAAATTCAACCACACGTGTAGCTATGTAAGCGTACGGTTCTCAGTATTAAATTGTGCTATATTTAATAGATTAACTGTTGTAACACAATAAAATTCATTTCATTGTACTACAGTTGGTTAAAAACTTAGACGCACATTACTCATTTGAAGAGACGTAGAACTACAAGTAGAATTGGCCCCATTTTAATTAACCTGTCAATGTTTTTATCAATTATAATGTAGAACTGTAACTTAAACATGCAAATGAATAAGAGTTTTATTCCACATTTTTTTCTCTATGCTTTTCTTAAACTTAAGGGATATATTTATACTATCTTTATTGTTTACATTTTATCTTGCTTTTTATCGTAATTAAATTGATATATAGACCTACTTCAGTCTATTTTCTGCCTGCTATAACGTGTCCATTTTTCTTCGAAGGAAAGATGCAAAGGGTTACGCTTCCGTTTAAGACCTACATTCGTTTCCCTTTTCAACATCCAGTAAAAATCAACCATCATGAGCTCGTCCCATCTACCTTGTTATCGTTGTTCCATCACTTTTTTGTCTTGATGAAAACGGTCCCCTTGTTCTTCGCTGATATCATCAACATTTTCTGGAAACTTATCCAGATGGGAATCTAGAAAGCGAAGTTTTCAATTCATTAAGCAGCCGAACTTTTTGTAGTTTCTTATCATTTTCGCAACAATATTCTCGTAGTCTGGACTTTTTTTGTTACCGAGGAAATTTGCGTTTACTGCTTTAAAACTTTCCCAAGCGTCCATTTCAATTTTCGTCATGTGACTCACAAAATTAGTATCTCTTGTCAATATTCGAATCTGTGGTTCATCAAAGACTCCTTCTTTCAATTTAGCGTCTGAAATATTAGGGAATTTAAGGGATATATACTTATAGCATTGTACATCTTTGTCTAACGCCTTGACAAATTGCTTCATGAGCCCAAGCTTTATGTGGAGGGGTGGTAGTAACATTTTTTCTGGATCAACGAAGCTTTGGCTGATGATATTATGAGAACCAGGTTTGAATGAATCTCTTAAAGGCCAATGTTTTTTGCTGTAATGATTGGCTTGATCTCTGCTATTCCACAGGCATATAGAGCATGGCTCTCTCGTGAAACCCGATTGTTGGCCTAATATCATTGTTATGATTTTGAGATCACCACATACTTGCCATTTGTGATTCGTGTAATCAACTTTTTCAAGAAGCATTTTAACATTTTTATATTCTTCTTTGATGACCGTTGAGTGAGCTATAGGTATAAGAGCGTAAGTATTCGTGTTATGCAGTAAAACAGCCTTAATGCTGCGTTTTTACGAATCAATGAATAGTCGCCATTCTTCGTCTATGTACACATTTTTCTTCAAGTCGTTCATTAGTCCGTTAACTTCAGTGCAGTACACTAAAGACGTCTCTTCGTCTTTAACGAAAAACTTTTCGAATTCTTTGTTCCTGTCGCGATAGAATGAAACTTTTGTCTTTGACTCTAGAAGATTTCTTCTTTTTAGAAATGAAGCGGCAAATTCAGCGCCGTCTTTCGGTAATCCAAGATCTCTAATAAAATCATTCAGTTCTAGTTGCGACACTAATATTGGAATCTTCAATTTTATTTTATGCACGTCATATTCGTCATCTTTCTCGTCATTTTCATCGGAATGATCAGAACTATTTTCGGTTCGATCACTGGTTTCACTACCGTCTTCATGACGTTGACTTTCAACTTCCATTCTATCATCTTCTAAACCGCTTAAATCAGTCTGTCGTGCATTTTTATTGATTTCAATTGCTCTTGTGACTGTGCACACATTAATATACGAAATGTTATTTTTATTTTTGGCGTTGAACCCTTTGACGGAATTCATGCAAAAGTAGCAGTCCTTCGCAATAACGGATTTTTTCCATGTGGTTGGTGTAGAGTACTTGCGGTACTTTTCGTTGTTTGATTTTTTTAGACGATACAACCTAAGTCTGCAGGAATTGAAAATGACGTGAAGAACCCATTTTGTTTCTTGGTGCAGCAATTTACGGTCAAAACACTTTTCGTAAAGACTTTTCACTTCCTCGTCGATTGATTTTCGCAAACTGCTCACTTCATATTTACTGCAAATGTAACAGAATGAATCTGAGCTATTCTTGCAGGCATGTGATTGAAAAATGCTCGCGGTTTTTTTCCTTATAGCATGAGCCTCTACAACAAACAAGGGATCCATTGACGAAGAGCTGCGGTTGCATGATGACGATGTCGGAGAGCCCGCTTTCCCACCCTGACCAGACGCCGATACTGGGGTTTTTCCCTGCATCGTAATACACTTTTTACCTGTGTCTGCCATGAAGGCATGAACGCCGTTTACCCCGGGACTCAGCCAATGTGAATCCGTTACCCACCGTCACCACGTGGAGGTGCCCTGGTTACAGACACAGGCGAATAATGCTAGCAACAAGCGGTTACGAAACTCCAGATATTTACTCCAATAATGTCAAGATACGAAAGTACGCAAGAACAGGGTTGCCAGCGTAATCGGTTAGGTTAGGTCAGGTTTTGTTAGGTTAGGATAGGTTAAACCTATATGTAGGTTAAGCCGAAACTGAATGAAACGGTACCGCAAACACAACGGGACAACACAATCAGTGTAATTGTGTTTCGTGAGGTTAGGTTAGGTTAGGCTAGGCTAGATTTATTTCTAGGTTAGGCTCGAGTTGACCCATTCAATGTAGCACACGTTTGCTACTGGAAAAATATGCTTCCAGAGCTTTACGTGTAGTACAATAAATTTCTGTTAATTCAGGTTAGGTGAGGTCAGGTTCTTTTGGGTAAAGTTATGTTAAATAAGTTGATATCAGGCAAGGGTTGATCCTTCAAAGTTGTCGACATGTTTTTGAAGTGAAAATTTGCATCAATGGCATTATTTTGAAATTTATTTGCCTCAGTGCATGATTTTTCGTCGTTTTTTGAGGTTATGGCTCAACTATGACGTGATGGGTAATTTTTGATACCGAGTTTGAATTTAGCGCTCCAAAATACATAGGAATACGTATGTATTGTTACCAGATCCGCACACTTTTTTTTGTGTGGCTGTGTAATTTTGGACATTTTAGAAATGACAGTAAACATTTTTCATTATTATGAAATCTTTCATACTTATTAAAAAGCTGATCTATTTTTTGCTTGAAATCAGAAAAAATTCACATGACAAAATTTTGTATACTAATAGGATGATCTGTAATTTTAAATAAAATTTAATAAAGTAATATTGACTATATTATAAAGCGTGACTTGACAAATAAATTAATAAAAAAAGAAAAAATAATTGTTAATTTATTTCTTAAAAAATATCGATTATGTGTTCATGCATAGAAGATAACGTATTCAACCTACAAAATTTTGATTGCTGAAATGTACATTAAAATGATTGGTTAGTATTTTCATGTATTTATTATAGTGAATAATGTTATCGATTACCGTTGCCTGAAGTTTCATTTCTTTTGTCTTTGAGGTCCAATTGTAAGATGTTTATTAATATTTTATCAGTGGAAGTAGATTGTGCTTGATCTAAAGTATATTTTATAATAATTATTTCATTCAATTATTATTTCAAATGAAATTATAAATTTTATGTGCTTACTTGGATTCATTTTTATTAGATTTCTAAAATATTAAGGCTGTTGGAACGAGGCGCACAAAAATGCTGAAATCTATGAGATGCTCAAAACTTACCAGCGATAAATGATAACTCGGTTTAGAGGTTTTAAAAATGTTCTCAGGACATTTTCCCTTCACCGAAAGGAGTTCCATGGTAGTGGGATATGCGTTTGCTATCTGGTTTTTCGAAGCCAATCACGTAAGAGCTAAAAAATGAGAGTAAAGTGGGTAACAAAAATATATGAATGGAGATCAAAGCAACTGATACTGTTGGGCTCTGGTCGATCAGCGTTGCCTGATCGTACTACCATGCATGTGTACTGTCGGTGAAGTTGCTCCTCTTGGCGGGAATTTTAAGTTAGAATAAAGATGCGATTTGTGTTCTTAATTTTATAATTGTTTATTGACATGTCTTACTTGGCTTCGGAATAGGAAAACTGTGAAAAGTGATAAAAGAATGCCGTCTTGAACTCGATGATCACATTTGATAATAATTTTTCAATTTTAAAAATATATTATTTATTGATTTATTTACATATCCTGTTGTGCTGTAACCTGCAAAACACATCTGGAAATGACGAATTACGTAGAATCATATAAATAAGATACATGCTATACAACATATTCTCGCTTTACAGAACACTAATATTAATCGCATAAATTTATTATTGAAAATAACAACATCTACAGATATTTGCAGACATTTAAAAACGATCGTCCTCTCAATATCGAGATATATGATATTAATTATTGTACACAGCAGTAAAAAATTAATTGAATTCTTATTACTATTATCATTTTATTAATTTAATTAATTTAAAAATAAAATATAATATAATAATTTAGTTAATTACTTATTCTACGCAGCAAACATCAAATTTAGAAACCATTTTTTTCAGGCAAAATTTGCGAACTATTAACTACGTCCAGATTCACAAATTCGTTATTCTTAGATATCGAGATAGTGCCCTGAGAGAGATTCAATGTAAAAAATTAATTTAATTATTATGATGATACATTTTGGATTTAAACATGTATTTTGTTTAAATGAAATAAAACTATCGTTTAAGTTAAACGTTTTTTCTGTTAAATTAATTTCAAATTTTGTTCGATTTCAATAAATTTTCATTTTGATTTAAAAAAGGAATTCGTTTTCAATAACCTATGTTTTTCACTATAGTAACAGTAACAGCTGTAGGTTGTTTGAATTACAAACATCTTTTTCTCAATGAATTGTGGTCAAAAGTATTGTACTTTGATCAGAACTTTTCGAAAACCTAATTTCCAGATAACTCATTAAAGCGATTGAATACTTTTCGTATTTAATCGCATTTTATGGGATTACAGCATACCTAAACTCTTGCATTAAGACGCATTGAAAGCGAAATCTTTGAAATTGTATCAGAGAGAAATAGACAGTCACAATGCATTAGAAATATCAGTTGATAGAAACTCGCCCTTATACCCGTGATGGCTATATTAT
>NC_046659.1:29329594-29337763 GCF_010883055.1 Belonocnema kinseyi | reverse complement strand
TTTGTTTGAATACATATTTTTGATTCAACACACCTTCTTTATTTTAATTAATAAAATATTTGTTTAATTTTAATGCATGGAAGATATTAAAACTCATTGAATCAACCAAATTATTTCTTTGATAAGATTTGTTTGATTCTAATAAATGATTTCATGGAGCCAAAGAATAATTGTGTTTAAACATTTATAGTTACATTAAAGAACGTATTTGTTTCATTCATACAAGTAATAGTTCTTTGTGCATCCGCTTTAGTATCGGGACGCTGCAGCGTCACTTAGTTCAAGGCAGTCAAAATGGTGGTTGAATCGTTAAATGTGTCAGCGTCTTTGTTCGCGTACTGTGTAAGCAGTAATGTAAAGGCTGTACCTAAGCGAAGCCTTATTGGAAATTACCAAGTTACATTGGGCGAGCTATTAAAGGGTTGGTTTTCCACCAATATCAGACAGTCGCCAATTTTATTTCTAAGTAACTTCAGACAAATATTTAAGATGTTTTAAGAAAATTGCTGGAAACCTGGGACTAACCCAGCGAGTTAATTGACAATTTAAAGAGAAGTTATTTTCTTGCTATATTCTTAACCCTATTAAAAAGATTTAAGGCTCTGTTTTGAGCTATAAGATTTTTAGAGTGTCTTCTAACCTACAGCCGTTACTGTCACTATAGCGAGAAACATGGGTTATTGAAAACAAATTTCTTTTTTAAATCAAAATGAAAATTTTGCCTGAAATTTTTTTTTACTAAATTCAATGTCTGCTGTGTAGAATAAGTAATTAAATAAATTATTGTATTATATTATATTTTTAAATTAACTAAATTAATAAAATATTAATAGTAATAAGAATTCAATTAATTTTTTACTGCTGTTTACAATAATTTCTATCATATATCTCGATGTAGAGAGGACGATCGTTTTGAAATGTCTGTAAGTATCTGAAGATGTTGTTATTTTCAATAATAAGTGTATACGATTGATATTAGTGTTCTGTAAAACGAGAATAGGTTGTCTAATATGTACCTCATTTATACGATTCTACGTAATTCGTCATTTCCATATGTGTTTTCTACGTTACAGCACAACAGGATAGGTAAATAAATCAATAAATAATATATTTTTTAAATTGAGAAATTATTGTCAAATATGATAAGCGAGTTCACGGCGGCATTCGTTTATCACTTTTCACACTTTTCCTATTCCGAAGCCAAGTAAAACATGTCAATAAACAAATTACAAAATTAAGAAAACAAATCGAATTTTTATTCTAATTTTAAATTCCCGCCAAGAGGAGTGCAAATTTACCGAAAGTACACATGCTTGGTAGTACGATCAAGTAACACTGAGCGATCAGCGCCAAACAGCTGTCAGTGGCTTTGGGCTCTATTCATGTAGTTGGGTTAACCACTTTACCCACATTTTTTAGCTGTTACTCGATTTTTTTTCTAAAAGGCAGATAGCAAGCGCATATGCCACAACCGTGGAATCCCTTTTGGTGACGGGAAAATGTTCTGAGTGCATTTTTAAAACCTTAAAACCACATTATCATTGACCGCTGGTAAGTTTTGAGCATCTCATAGATTTCACCATTTTTGTGCGTCTCGTTCCAACAGCCTTAATATTTTTAAAAACTAATGCACATGAATCCAAGTAAGTACATAAAATTCATAATTTCATTTGAAATGATAATTCCATGAAATAATTATTATAAACTATACTTTAGATCAAACACAATCTACTTCCTCTGATAAATTATTAATAAACATCTTACAATGGGACCTCTAAGACAAAACAAATGAAACTTCAGGCAAAGGTAATTGATAAGATTATTCACTATAATAAATACATGAAAATGCTAACCATTCATTTTAATGCACATTTTAGCAATCAAAATTTTGTAGTTTAAATACGTTGTCTTCTGTGCATGCAAACATAATTGATATTTTTTTAAGAAGTAAATTAATAATTATTTTTTCTTTTCTTATTAATTTTTTTGTAAAGTCACGATTCAGAATATGGTCAATATTGCTTAATCAAATTTTATTTAAAATAACAGATCATCTTATAAAACTTTTTTATGTCAATTTTTTCTGATTTCAAGCAAAAAATAGATCAGCTTTTTAATAAGTATGAAAGATTTCATAATAAGGAAAAATGTTTATTATGATGTCTAAAATGTTCAAAATTGTCAAAAAAGACTCTTAAATATTTTATAAACAAAGCTCTATAATTGCTAAACATTGCGAAAAAGTTTTATGAAAATTCAAATTATTTTATCAAAAATAATGAATCGTGTTAATTATGATTTTTAAGAAAATTGAAAATTTCGAAAATTATCAAAACCGAAAATCAAAAACTATTTTTATAATTTTTGAAGATTTCTACAATTTTTTATTATGACTTTAAATTGATCTTAAAATGATACATTTCTAGTGGGCACAAAATTTGGCGGCGTCTGTGCGACATCGTTAGGACATCTTTATGACAACTTTACGATATCTTATGCCAATGTCGTTAAGGTGTTTTTACGATATTGTAAAAACGTTGTATGATCGGATGATGTCTTTACGATATATTAAAGACATTCTAACGACACCGACATAGGATGTCGTAAAAGTGTCGTAAAGACGTCGCTGATTACGAAAAACGTATAAATTAGAAGAATTTAAAAATGGCGAATTTAATATGGCAACTGAAATGAGAATTTTCACACATGAAATAGTTCTACGTGAAAAAGCCTTGTGCGCCATGAGGACAAGGAGAGAACCAACGACGACCGCCTTATGCATTTTTCCGCAAGTGTTTTAGCATATTGTTGACACGCAGGGATTAATCCGAGCTTTAAAGAATAAGTACTCTAGATAAATAAGATTGATACATTTCGCTCTACCCTAATACTGAAGTTAAGTCCGAGTGTTTCAGCAGCCGCCTCCGCTGCTTTGTACAGAAACGCTCCTTTACCCACTTATTTGTGCTTCCTGACTATTTTAAGAAAAGGGTCTCTTCCATTTGCGACTCTATTTGCTGCTTCCCAGAATAATCCTGTTGTGAATACATTCAAGATTCAATATTCCGCGACCACTTTGACGGCGTTAGATGTAGAGTCACGAAACAGAAGACTTAAGATGCATCCTTTTGCTCAAGTGCTTATAACCTTTCGTGTGCCAATATCAAGGAATCTGAGCTCGTTCTTCGCTCATGGAACCACTGCAAATGAATAGAGTACTACAGGTACAGCAAGCATGTTTGTTGTAGATATTTTTTTCCTCGCCGACAGTTCGGAAAACCAAATCTGCGGGATGAGACGTTTGCATCTGCTTCGGAGAGTATCCTTTATAGATGTCACATCTTGAATGCGTCTCTGTGGCACGACTAGGTATGTATAAGTCTTTCCAGCGAAAAGTTGTTGTATAGCGCTTCTATCGATGAGCTCAGGATCTTCAGGGGCGCCATTAAGTTTTCCTCGCTGCAAATGAACCTTGACGCATTTGCCTAACCCAAATTCCATTCCTATTTCTTTAGTATATCGTTCGACAATCACGAGAGCTTGATGTAGTTGTTCTTTATTTTTATCATAGATCTTAAGAACATCCATGTAAAATACATGAGTGACCTTGTTCTTTCCATTTGCAGATTTACCTATCAGGCACCTCAGGGTTTGGCGACGTGTTAGAGATAGTGGCAACAATGCGAGGCAAAAAAGGAGTGGGCTCATGGTGTCACCCTGGAAGACATCTCTGTGAAAGATGACCTTGTTAGTTGTCACAAGATTTATTCCAAATGAGATAGTAAATCTGGTTTTCCAAAGCGGCATCAATCTCTCTACGTACCTCAGGATTTGCAAATAAACCGTTAAGCTTTACAAAAGACCGATGCTAAGTCTATGGGAAATGGAATCAAAAGCTTTCCGGTAATCAATCCAGGCCATCGATAGGTCACGCTGGTAGGATGCTGCATCTTTGGAGACAAATCTATCGATGAACAAGCTCTCCCGACATCCTGCTACGTCTTTCTTTGAGCCGCGTTGTTCATATATTTCTTGCTAGACAGGTATGATTGCCGAATAATCCTATCATTTAGGATAGCTGTGAATATCTCCTACAGTGTGTTCAGACAAATGATTGGTCTGTAATTCTTCGGGTCAGCTAAGTTGCCTATTTTCGGCAGGAGTACTGTGCGCTCTTCCACCAACTACTTCGGAATTAGCTCATCCGGCTTTAAATATGAGGTGAAAATACGGGCCAAATGCTGATGGGTTGAAGGATAGTTCATAAACAGAATGTCTTGATACCATCTGGCCCCTGAGCGGAATAGTTCTTTATAACTCCTAATATTTTTTCACCTCCTCGATAGTGATGGGTGGACAATCTTCCTCAGGTGTTATGAGGGCATCACACAGCTCCTTTAATCAATTTATGTTTTCTGAGTCTTCGTCCAGTCTATGCTGTACTTTGTAGACTTCTCTCCAAAATACTTCGACCTCCTCTGGCTTGGTCGGGTGGTCGACAGTAACTGTAGGGTCTTCGAAGAGTCGAGATGGGCCAGAGAGAAACAGTGGATTTTCTCTTACCTGCCTCTCTCCCCGCTCTATATTTCTTATAGCGTCAGATAGTATCCGTATTCTCTCAACTACATGCTGCCTGGTGGTCAGCAGCTTTGAGTTGTCAAGTGTGTGATAATAGATTCGGAGTTCGCGCGCGAACTTTCGAACCTTGGCGGTAAAATTCCTGCCAGATGTGATGAATAGTCAATCACATACTGAATGAGCAACGCGTACTGTCTTGCTCAGGCGATCCTTATGGCGAGTTGATTCATTCATCTTTTGGTCTTGTGATTACCCGTTGGTTTTGTTTTACTGTTCGCATCGGCCAAAGCTCTCGCTGCATTATACACACATTGATAATCCAGAGGTCGGATTCTTCGGAAAAATGTCCACAAAGCTCGTCATGCATTTCAGTCAGACCTTTAGACTTGAGAGAAACCTGGGGGTTGATGTATCTCAGGGTCATAGAGCATCACTCTTTCTCTATTGAATGCGTGCCCGCGGTTGTTCTTAGTTTCGCCTTTCTTTCTCTGTTACCGGTTTATTCTGGCTGAAATGGAGTAGGTGTTCCACTTACATAGCCCCTTTTTGGAGTATTTCGGCATGATTTCGCAGGCGTTGATGCGAAATGTGCGATAACTCTGTGTGTTTCTCGCACCATAGAACATGCAGTGGCGCCACGTAACCCTTTTTAGGGGTCACACTCGCATTGGAGCACTCTGGGAAGTTGTGATTTAATCGCTTCGGCCACCTGTAAGTCCCGAGATTCTGTCAATCCATCGAATTGACTCCATCTTCATTGGCTTCCCCAGCTCTAGAGTGGTCAGTATTGTTGGCCAACCCATTGTCGGAAGCCCTGCTCGTTCTATTTTTTTGAACCGTATTTACTACAACTATGTTTCGTGCTGTCATTGTTGTTTCCATGAGAAGTTAGGGGAAGAGTTTCGTCCGTTCTTATAGAGCCCTGCATGCAAGGATAAGGTTGCGTAATCTAACAGGTCGCCCGGTATCCCAGAGTCACCATTCTTGACATGTCACCCAGGTGCCATTCAGCTTTCGGCATTTTTTCATATCTCCGCTTGCGGGTTAATTTCTTCGGGACCACGCCTGCACAATTGCCCGCGACTCTTTATTAATGTTTGCAACCATATTCAGTAGAAACCCTTGGTAGAGGGTAGTTAGAAAACCTTTTTCTCTAGACATACCGCTCCCACGACTTTCCCAAGATGAATAACTCCCTTGCTAGGCAACTATTCACTGCATGGGCCGCTAAGGCTCTTTCAGAGTGCGAGGCGGGAATCGAATCGGCAAGCCGACAGAATAGTTCTAAAGTTTACGCTTTTCATCCACGATCATCGCCCCACTTTTATATATATATATATTTCAATTTATGTTATTTAATTATTTAAAACTGTGCTTTTCATATAAAGGGTGATTCAACCAAAGACTTTTTTTAATAGGGTAATTGTGGCATTGTGACGATGCTTACAAATTGTGCACTTGTGAAAATTATTGAAGAATGTTACATAAAATTTTCAAAAAAAAACATCAATTCCCGACAAAGATCGGGCGTGTTGAACGAAAAAATGCATTGATTTTATTTTCGTTGAAAAATTTCGTTTTCCTTAAATAACTAAAAAAACGAAACAAACTTTAAATTTGTTTGTTATACCAAGAAGATGCGCAATAAAATTCTCTAGAAGTATTGATGGTCGACACTCAAATTTGAACAATTTTTAAAATTTCCTCTGCGGATAATAATTCTCCGCGTGTTCGAGCGCTAATATGGTTATGAAGCCGTCCCTTTAATTGTACTACAAAATTTCACGTTCTGTGAAGAATGTGTTTCGCACGCTTTAGTCAAATTATGGTGTTCATAGTCGGCCTACTGAGCGGGCCCCCCATGCTTAAATGCATTTTCATGGAGCAAAGTTTTTTAGCGACTTGGGTAGGAAGTACCAGTAAATATCTGGCGGGGGCACTACAGTTGTCCTCAACACAATAAATGTGTCGTCAATTATAAGGCGGACACAAATGTACTATAAATTATAGAACGTTGTTGATATGTGAGAGAAAATAAGATACTACATGTATTAATATAAATAGACTGCCAAGAATATTTCAGATATTTATTACGATGTCTTGCAGGTTTCATTGTATTCCCTACAAATAAACTTCGTTGCGAAAGGTTAGGAAGTGTCGACGTGTCACGATTGTCCGATCAACAATTTCTCGACGGAAATTGTATGATGTGTTTCAAAATCTTTTTGAATTTTTTTTAAATTACATTTTTTTAAATGAATATTATTAAAAATTTTCAAACCATAATTAGAAATATAATTCTTTTTTTCTAATATTTTCAGACCTTTTAATCATCTAATCTTTAGAAGTTATACACATTTATCCTGATTTTTTTGGCAAGTTTTAATTATTTTTAATCGTTTCAACATTTCTGAACATCTCGTAAACTTACTAAAATTTGAAAACAAATTTTTCAAACCAACATACACATAACAAAAAATGATGCAACAAAATCGCACAAGAAGGCCTGATAAGAATTAAATTCCTTGTTTTTTCTAAAATTATGTAATATGGCAAAATTCTGAAAGAATTAAAAAAAAATCGTGATATTTTTTTTAATTTTCTCTCAGAATTCATTCCATTCCATTTTTGGTTGAAAAATAACTTTTTAAATGAAAATATAACTATACGTATAAAAATGGAATTATTCTGTTGTAAATTCGATTGTGTGTTTTTAAAAAAACATTTTTCAGTTGAAAATTCATTTCTTCCATCGAAAATGAAACTCTTTTAAAATAACTATTTTGGTTGATAACACAGGCCCACAAAAAAAACAAAAGTGTTCAATTGACCAGACCTATATATTCTTATGTATTTTTCGACGCTGAATCCGAATTTGCAATAAAAAAGTAGGGTCCAGCTACTTTTTTATGGGGTTTTGCTCGAAAAATCTCATTTTTTACGGTTTTTTCATGGTTTTTTTTAAATAAAAAAAATAAAGAAAATTTTTATTTTTTTGACTTCAGAATCGAATTCTACGGAAAAAAATACATCGAAAACCATGTTTTGATTTTTTTTACAAAAATTTCAACCCACCATACGGCGATGAAAAGGCAGAAAATCGCGAAAAGTGAAAATTTGCTTCAAATTTGATTAAAATGACATTAAAATCAAGTTTTACGATTTTAAACCGATTTATAAACATTGAAAATACTTTACTGGGGGTTTTTGAGGTCGCTGATCACGAATTTCAAGTAATTTTTTTCAAAAAACAACTCCTAGTCGGCGTTAGTGGACAATAAGCGTGATAAATTGATATTTTTTTCAAAAAATCGATGTTTTGGATACTGTTCTGGAGGTTTTCCCCTACATGAATCACAAAACTAGAACTTTTTTCGACCCTTGATCATAAAGTCAGACTTAGAACCTATGTATAGCGATATTCATGAACTCCATTATAATATTTTTAGCTTCTTTTAAGAAGTGCCTTTGAGTTTTAATGGGTGAATCAATTGAGTTTGTAGAATTTTCGCTAATACTTCGCAACTTCGATAGTGAGATGTTGGATACTAGATATTTGCTAGCGTGATGAACTTAAACTTTGCAATCATT
>NC_046659.1:29325507-29329494 GCF_010883055.1 Belonocnema kinseyi | reverse complement strand
AAAAATCAGGACAAGACGTCCCTGAAATTCATTGCACCAACAAAATGGAAAGAACCAGAAAATGAAAACGATTTCTACTTTTGTACAACAAAAGTAGGGGGTGTAGCTTATATTAAGAAAAAAGAAGTACATTATTCTAGTCCTAAAACTGTTGAGTTTCCAAAAAAAATCCTTATAGAAGGTTTAGAAAATGAATAATCACGAGATAGTTTTACAACACGTTTAGATTCTCTGAATGTGGACGATCATTCGACAAATCAGATTAATGTGAAAGAAACTAAACCAAGCGATAACACATCCTCCGAAGATCTAAGCGAATCCGACGAAAGTGAAGAAAATCTCGCTTCAGATGATGATGAAGAATATGTACCTAAAGGTGTGAAGAAATCTGTGAAAAAATATGATCAAAAGAGTCTGAATGATTTATTTAGAAAGGCTGGCCTATCTAAAGAGCAATGTGAATTGATGGCTTCAGACTTTAAAAAGCGACATATGCTGACAAAGGGAACTAAAGTAAGTGAATATCGTGACAGAGAGAAAACCTTTCGAAAATATTTTAAAGAAGATTCAGGGCTAGTTTACTGCATTGACGTAAAAGGACTTATTGACGAATTAAAACCAGGTATATAAAAACCTGAGGATTGGCGTCTGTTCATTGATTTGTCGAAGCGGAGCCTTAAAGCAGTCCTTCATCATTACACAAATAAGTACGCTCCTATACCATTAGCGCATTCAACTGTGCTTAAAGAAGAGTATTCAAACATTGAATTGGTTTTGTCAAAAATAAAATACGAGGAACATAAATGGCAAATATGTGGAGACTTAAAAATTTTATCTATGATACTAGGACAACAATCTGGATTTACAAAATATCTTTGTTATTTGTGTATGTTTGATAGTAGAATAGGGAAAACCACTACAAAAAGAAAATTTGGCCACTAAGACAGTCATTTGAACCTGGAAAACAAAATATTGTTAAAGAGCCACTTGTGAATTCGTCCAAAATTTTGATACCACCTCTTCACATAAAGCTTGGTTTAATGAAACAATTTGTCAAGGCATTAGACCCAGATGGGGAATGCTACGAATATTTGAGCCAAGTATTTCACCACAAAACAGATGGTAAACTAAGCGCAGGTATTTTTGATGGACCTGAAATTCGTACTCTATTTAGAGATGAAAACTTTGAAAGAACTATGAAAGATGATGAGAAAGCAGCATGGTCTAGTTTTAAAGATGTAACAAGAAAATTTTTGGGTAACACTAAAGACGTAAATTACAAAACTATTGTAAAAAAAATGGTACGCAACTTTGAAAAACTGGGCTGCCGAATGCACTTGAAGCTTCATTTCCTTGATTCACATATTGATTAATTTCCTGAGAACAACGGGGACTTTAGTGAAGAGCAAGGAGAAAGGTTTCACCAAGACTTGAAGGAATTTGAACGCAGATTTCAAGGACGATGGGGTATAAATATGTTGGCAGATTACTGCTGGATGATGAAGAGAGAAACATCTTCAGAAAGAGGTCAAAAGCGTGTCAGAAATCCTTTACGCCGGTCATTTGTCGAGAAACGTGTAAGTAAGCGTAAAACACTTTAAAACTTTATTTAAAATATTTTTTTGGAAGACAAAAATAAAAATAGATATCGCCAATATCTAGTAACCAACATCTCACTATCGTAGTTGCGAAGTATTAGTGAAAATTCTACAAACTCAATTGATTAATCCATTAAAACTCTAAGGCACTTCTTAAAAGAAGCTAAAAATATTATAATGGAGTTCATGAATATCGCTATACATAGGTTCTAAGTCTTACTTTATGATCAAGGGTCACAAAAAGTTCTAGTTTTGTGATTCATGTAGTGGAAAACCTCCAGAACAGTATCCAAAACATCGATTTTTTGAAAAAATATCAATTTATCACGTTTATTGTCCACTTACGCCGACTAGGAGCTGTTTTTTTAAAAAAATGACTTAAAATTCGTGATCAGCGACCTCAAAAACCCCCAGTAAAGTATTTTCAATGTTTATAAATCGGTTTAAAATCGTAAAACTTGATTTTAATGTCATTTTAATCAAATTTGAAGCAAATTTTCACTTTTCGCGATTTTTTGCCTTTTCATCGCCGTATGGTGGGTTGAAATTCTTGTAAAAAAAAAATCAAAACATGGTTTTCGATGTATTTTTCCCGTAGAATTCAATTCTGAAGTCAAAAAAATAAAATTTTTCTTTATTTTTTTTTTATTTAAAAAAACCATGAAAAAACCGTAAAAAATGAGGTTTTTCGAGCAAAACCCCATAAAAAAGTAGCTGGACCCTACTTTTTTATTGCAAATTCGGATTCAGCGTCGAAAAATACATGAAAATATATAGGTCTGGTCAATTGCACAGACACTTTTGTTTTTTTTGTGGGCCTGTGTAATTTAACTGTTTTGTTGAAAATTCAATTTTGTTGTTGAAAAAACATTTTCTTATACTAAAAATTTAACTAAGTAATTTTAGGTAGCATTTTTTGTAATGCGAAATTGACCTTTCGCAGTCGAAAATTCTTTTGTTTTTGGTAAAAAATTATTCTTCTTGTTTAAGAATTCATCTATTTCAATCAAGAATTTATTTCTTTGGATGAAAATGCATTTTTTGGTGAAACTTTTTTTCTTTTGGTATAAAATGGTTGAATGTTCATCTATTTTTTTTGGAAATCAGAATATTTTGCTGCAAAATTGTTGGTTGTAAATTTATTTGTCCATCTGAGAATGTAACCGTTTGTCGTTGAGAATTTATCTATTCTGTTTAAAAAAATGTTGTTTTTTTCAATTGATTGTGAAAATCTTGAATTTCTGTTTCCGGTAGAAAGTTATTGGTTTGAAAATTAAATTATTTGTTGCAAATTCAATTTTTGGCTTTTAAGTTTAAATATTTCGTTAATACTTTGATTTTTTGGGGCTGATAATTATTTTTGAACTGAAAACTTATCTATTCAATTTTCGGTTGAAACATTATCATTTTAGTTGAAAATTTATTTCTTGTTGACAATTCCATTTTTTATCTGAAAATTTGACTAGTCCATTTTTTATCGAATACTTACTATTTTAGTTTAAAATTCTTTGCTATAGATGAAAATTGAATAATTTTGTTGAAATTTTTTTTTCTTGAAAAATTCTCTTTTTAGATATAAATTTATCTTCTTTGTTGGGGAATTATTCTTCTTTAAAAATTCTTTTGTTTAGATAAAAAATAATTTGTTTTGCTGAAAATTCGCATTTATTTAGGTTAAAAAATTAATGTTTTCAACTGCAAACTTCTGTATAAACTAAAATGCTTAAGATAAAATTGTATTTTTTAAAGTAATTTGTTAAGTTGAAAATTTTACTGTTTTGTGGAAAATTTATTTTTTTATTTGTTAAAAATCAATTTTGTACTAAAAATATGACTAAGGCATGGAGCACGAAATTTGAAGCATTTTAGACCCAGAAGAGACAGCTCGGAATCGCGCTCGTGCATTTTTGGCTTTACACGAGGGTGGGCCTCGCAGCATTTAACGGAGCCAACTCACCGACACGCTACGTTTGAATGTGTCGCTCCCAGATGGGAGGGGTTGGGGACCGAAAAATCGCACGTTCTGGAGACACTGGAGTCCACTATTCGCAATACTACCCACAAATTGGAGAAACAATTTTCATTATTGGATGATACTTGACCGAACAGATCACCTTCAGCACATAATAAATAAAATGTAGTGGCTGTAGCTGAGAGTCTACATTGTTAGAAATTTCTGTAGGCCCATCTTTTATGATTAGAATTTTTTTGACATTTAATATATTGAGTATACAACATAACATAGTTATTTTATATAAACTTCGTACGTATATAGTCTTACTTAAATTTTTCTTTTTAAGACAACAATGTACTGCAAATTTATGTTAAAAATATGTTAAAATATGTTAATATAATGTAAATATGTTAAAAATATGTTTTAAAATTAATT
>NC_046659.1:29304926-29325407 GCF_010883055.1 Belonocnema kinseyi | reverse complement strand
TATATCAATATTAATGACTAGTTGACTATCTTTTAATAGAAATAGTTTAACTTTGAATTGAAGCAAATTTAAATCCAAAAGTAAATTTGGAATAAAATACATAAATTAAAAAAAAAATGTTTCAAGTAATTTTCGATTGATTACAGTAATTTAATATGAGATTTTTAAGGATTTGATATATCTTAGGATATTTTAATAGATTCCAAGGAATTTTCCATTGATTTCAACAATTTAGTACGATATTTTAAAGGATTTGGAATGTTTTAGGGTATTTTAAAAATTTTAAGGAATTTTCAAGAGCTTTGAAATGTTTCAGGAGATTTTAAAGGATTTTAAATATTTTAGGATGTTTAAAAATATCCTAAGGAATTTTCAATAATTTAAAACAATTTCAACAAGAAAATTAATCTTTCTTGTCGAAAATTTAACTATGATTAAGCATTAATTTTTGTATAGAAAATTAGACTTGGTGGAAAATAAATTTCTTTTGTGCAAAGTTCATTTATTTTACTAAAAATTCCTTTTTTTATTATAAAATTCAGTCTTTTTTCAAGGAAAGAAATGAATTCTCGGTATACAAAATTAATTTTCAGCAAACACTTGAATTTGTAACAAAATAGTTCAATTATTAACGACAAAAGAAAAAGAATTTTTAAACAAAATAGATAAGTTTTCAAACAAGAAGAATACTTTAATTCCGAAACAGATGACATTTTAATTGAAAACGGCCAATTTTCAAGCAAAAAAAACAAACCACAAATGAAACAGTTAAATTTTCATTTTAAAAAATCAGTTTTGAACAACAACAAAACCATCGAAGTTACAACAAAATAGATAAATTTTTAAGCACAGAAGTAAATAGACAAACAACAAGAATAATATTCTAATAACAAAATGAATTTTCTATCAATGAAATTAATTTTCTCTAAAAACGACGAATTTTGAAGCAAACACGAAAGCAATTTTCAACTTTAGAAATGCATTTCAATCTACGAAATACGTATTCAACCAAAAATAGAATAGTTGAAATTCATTTTTCAACATAATAATTTAATTTTCAACGAAAGAAGTTCATTTTCAAATAAAAAAGATACCTTTTTAACCAAAACAGGAACAGTTACATTTTCAGTTAAAAAAATAATTTTAAAAAAATCTAATTGACAACAAAATAGTTACATTTTCACGAATGAAATGAATGTACAAACATAAAGAATAATATTCTTATAAAAAAGACGAATATTCAACAAAATACATGAATTTTCCACCGCATAGTTGAATTTTTAACTAAAAACGAAAGTGTTCAAAAAAAAGTTTATTTTCCAGCCAAAAATGGAATAGTTATATTTTAAGTAAAAATATGATTATTATCCGAAAAAAGAAGTTATAACAAAATATTAAAACATTCAACAAGAACAAAATTAATTTTCAACGAAGGAGTGGAATTTATAACCCAAGAATTGAATTTTTAATAAAAATAGATACATTTTCAAAGGAGAAGAATAGTTTTTATCAATCGAGGCGATTTTTCAACTACATAGTTGGATTTTCAACTTAAAATGATACATTTTTAACAAAAAATGGAACAGTTAAATTTTCAGTTCAAAAATCAATTTTCAATCAAAAAGGCTTTTTAAGTCCAAAAAGAAAAAAATATCAACTTTAAAAAAAAAATGTATGTCAAAATGAAGTACTTTAACGGAACAGATGATTTTTTTGCAAAATCTTTGAATTTACAAACTAAACATATGAATTTCTTACAGGAAAGTTCATTTTAAACCAAATAAAAAAATTTTCAACAAAAAAAGATGAAACCTCAATCAAAAAAATGTAATACTAGAAGTTTTAAACTAAAAAGGAATGTATTCAGTGAAAAAGAGTTAGACTTTCTTATTTGTTTCTATTAATAATTCAGTTCGCATTTGAGGCGAATAACGAGAAAAATTGTTTTAAATAAACATTGTAATTCATTGTTATGATATTGATTAATGTAGTGAACTCGTTTTTTGTCGATAGAATGATGATTTTTGATCTACTAATTTAAAATTTTTTTACAGAAGCAGAATACACATTTTGGTTGAAAATTCTTTTTTTTTTGTATGTTATTCTTGTGTTGAAATTCAATTTTTTCCACTGAAACCTTGAGCATAAAATGGAATTTTCAATTAAAACGTGTTTCTTTTCTTCAGGTGAACGTTCGTCATTTTGGTAGAAACTTTTCTTTCTTGTTTGAAAACTGATATTTTTGGTTAAAAATAATGATGATTTCGTTAAAAAATTTTTTTTTCAACTGAAAATTAAAATATTCCCTTCCTGGTTGAAAAATCTTTTTTAGTTAACACATTCAACTATCTGGTAAATTTTTTTTGGTAAATTCGTAATTTTAAAACTATTTTTTTGATTGAAAATGTTACGATGGCATTTATGGTTGAAAACTACCTATTTCATAGATAATTCTTTTTTTTGAAAATAATTTTTGTTTGAAATTACGTCTTTATTAGGTTGATTATTTAACACCTTTATTGAAATATCGATTCTTTTTGGTTGAAATAACATTTTTTAATACTTAAATTTTAACTGCATCATTTTTAATTTAAAATTGATCTTTTCTAGTTGAAAATTTATATATTTTTTCGTTAAAGATTGAACTATTGTGTTACATTTTTTTGCTTAAAAATGGACTGCTTTCAGTCATTAAAAGTTCATGTTTTTTTTCAATTAAATTATTCTTCGTGTTTCAAAAATTATCTGTTTTAGTTAAAAATAATTTATTTCGTCTTTTTGAAAATTCTAATATTTTCTTGAAAATTAATTTTTGGAATTAAAAAATTTAACTGTTAAAAATATGTTTTTTTAATTAAAAAATTTGTTGCTTTTTTGTAAGAAAATTCATCTTTCTCAGTTAAAAATTTATCTTTTTTTGGTAAAAATTTATTCTTCTTGTTTAAAGTTTATCTATTTTAATTAAGAGTTCGTTTCGTTCGTTAAAAATCCACCTTTTTCGTAAAAATCCTTTTCTGTTGATATAATATGATTTTTTTAGATAAAGGTTAAACATTCCATTTTCCGTTAAAAATGTATCATTTTCGTAAAAAAATCAATTATATGTTGAAAATATTTTCTACTTCGCAACAAATGCAATGATTGTATGGTACTCAGAATTTTAAAACCAGAATAAATTTGAGGAGCAGCTGATTAAATCGTCATTCGTGAAGTCGGGCGAGCTCGGATTCGTGTTCGCGCATTTTCGGCTTTATACGAGGCCGGTATTCGCAGCAGCCAAGTGGGGGGAATCTTCTCCCTTCATTCTTGTGTCGTTTTACCTCTTTATTATTCTTAGGACGTTTTTGCTCTCGCGTGTTTTTACTTCTCTTTTCCACAACTTTTTTTTTTTAGTTCGCTTTTGCTCTGAGCGTGTCATATTTGTGACTGCGCATAAACAGCGTAGTCTTGAATAGGGGGGGGGGGGGGGGGCAAGGCAACAATTGTTCTATGCTATTTATAGGACAGCTTTAGGACTTGTACGGCTACTACAGAATCACTATTAATAACTTTTTTCTCAAATTACTTTTTAGTCAATTTTAAAATGTAAAGTTAATCAATATTCAATAAAGGTATTTACGTATTTTTGAATTATCTTGAATTCTTTTGAAACCTTGTACATTATTTTGAAAGACTCCAAGAAAGTTTTGATTAATTTGAATAATTTAAATGGATTTTTAAGATTCTAAAATACTCTTTAAAGCTTCCAAGGCAGTTGAAGATCAAGGGTTTTATAAATCTCTCAAGGTACTTTAATCAATTTTGTAGGGTTTTAGGAAATATCACCAGATTTCATAGAGTTTCACGGGATGCAATGACATTTCAGTTGGTTTTAAAATATTTATTAAAAAAAAGTGAGATATATCGCAGGGTTTCAAAGATTTCAAGATATTTAAAATTAGATTGGGAACTCAACTTTAATTTCTATTAGTTTATCCTGAATTGTTTTAAATTCGCTTCATTGCCTTTCAAATTAACTTTCACTCTTACGAATTTCATCGGATCAATCTAATTTTTCTTTAATTTTGTTTAAATTGATTTAGATTTTACTAAAATTATTGGAATTTTTTGAATTTTTAAAATTATTTCCAAATGATTAGAATGCTTTTGGATTTTACTTGGATTGTGGCATTTTGTAGAAAATTCGTATTTATTACTGAAAATTCAACTGTTTGGTTAAAAGCTTCACTGCCATCGTAAAAATTATTTTTTACTTATTATTTTTTAACTGAAAATACAACTGTTTAGTTGTCTTTTTTCTTTGAAATTCAAAAATGTGGTAGAAAATTCAACTTTCTGTAGAAGATTCGTTTTTTTTATTCAAAATTAATTTATTTTCCAATCAAAATGTATTTAATTTTTGGTAAAAATGTATTTCTTGAGTTTATAAATTCAACTGTTTGGTTGGAAATTGATGTAGTTTGTTGAAAATTTGTCCTTTATGGTAGATAATTAATTGTATTGGTTGAAAATTCAAGAATTCTTTTTCGGGTTAAAAAGTGAATTCGTTATTTGGTCTTCAAAATTCATCTTTTCTGTACAATATTAGTTTTTTTTCATTAGATTTTAGTTTTTGGTCGAAAATTTATCAATTTTTTTCTTTAATTTGCCTTTGGTGAATATAATTCTCTTGTTTAGAAATTTTAATATTTCGTTAGAAATGTGTAAATATCGCTAAAAATTCTTCTTTCATGAAAGAAGGTTCACCTTTCTGGTTGAAAATGTAATTATTTGATTGACAATTCAACTACTTTGTAACAATCTGGTCTTTTCATCTTGAAAATTCAACTATTTTCTTACAAATTTATGTATTTTGTTGAGAAATCGGTTTTTACAGTCGAAAATTAATTGCCTCGATTGAAAATGGATCTATTTGGACTTGCAAATTCTATATTTTGATTGGATTCTTTTTCTTCATTGACTGAAAAATCTTTCTTTGCTGAAGATTCAAGTATTTTGTTTAAAATTTCTCTTTCTTAGCTTAATTCAGCTGTTTTTTATTCAAAATGAAAATATTTTATTGGTCAACGGTCAAATATAATATGTTTTGTAGAAAATTGATCTTTTTTGGTCGCAAATTCGTGACTACTTTTCTAAAAGTTAACCTACTTTCTTAATTTATAAGAAACAATAAGGTTCTACTAAACCCCCTATTTCGAAAACGTCTATAATGTTATTTTTGGATAACCTCTAAATAAATCACTGAAATAAAATTAGTGAGAAAAATTGCGTTAGATAGGGGGTTCCCAGTAGTCACACAAGTCATAAAGTTGTCCTATAAACGACTTTTGACGTACGTCTTAAGGACCCTTTAAAGTCATGAAAAGGTCAAAAGGCTATTTTAAAGACTTCAAGTCACAAGACATAGAGGCGCATTCTAAGTACGTCTTTAGGATGTCCCGGTGCCCTGCGGTACACTGCGTACAGTGAAAAAAACCCTGTCAGACTACCAAAGGAACAGATGTTTTAATCCCTGCCCACATAAAGCAGTACCAGAAGCCTATTCGGTTCAATTAGTTTATTTGCAAATATATTCTGAACTAAAGCGAAAAGATTTTGCATTTGAATTTGGCGGAACATTGTGATCTATGTTCTGCTTTGACCAATTCCCCCTCCCCCGCTCCAGGAAAAGAGACCAGAAATCCCATGTGCGTACACGTAAAATAGCCAACAAAATAAAAAATTTGAAACGATTGCAGAATTCACATTCAGAATACTCTAATATATATTTCTAAATCCATACTGATATTAAACAGTCTATAGCTATAACTTCTTAACCAACTTCCTTCACGCAATTAAGTGTGAAACATAAAAAATTTGAAACACTCACAGAATTCACGTTCAGAAAACTCTAATCTATATTTCCGACCCCATAGTAATTATTGAGAGCCCTTGAAAACTATCCCTGCCACTTCAACCTGAACTCATCCCAACTTCTTGCACCTAAACAGCCAAAAAAATGTATAATTAAAAATAATCACTCTACTCATCCTCGGAAAAGAAAACAATATCCTCAAACCCATAGCAATACTAAGCGACCCCCGAAAACTACCCCTATCACTTGTAGGTGAACAAATCCATGTGAAGCAGTCAAACAAAAATTTTATTCTAAACAATCGCACAAATCCCCTTCGGGGAATTCCAATCTATATTCCCAATTACGGAATGATGTTGAACAGGCTCAAAAAACTACGCTTACAACTTTTACCTGAACAAATCCTAAGTATCTCTACGTAAAAGAGTCAGAAATTTGTTTAACCTTAAAGATTAACATTATCGTGTAGATTGTTTCCAAATAATATCTATTGGGAAGGTTCGTTTTTATATATTACGGGCTTTTTTTAAAAAACTTCTGTTTGTGGTTTTAAAGAGCCCGAAAAAGTTCAACTTTTTTGGGGTTTAATTTTACAATTTGTAATATTTGCTGCAGTAATCTACTGTGTGGGTTTGAAACCTTCGTGTCCTTTATTCTGACAATTTAGTTTAGAATGAGAAAAGAATGTATGTCCTGATGGCTGAGAAGAAAGTACAGACTTGTGCTGCACTAGAACTAAATAATGGTCGCATCACATCACTGCAGATTGCGCGAGAACTAGATGTGAGCAAAACGTTTGTTCTCGCAGTCCTGAAAGAAACCGGTTATTTTTCGCACAAGCCGAAAAATGGACAGATCCTATCAGCCGACGATAAGCAGAGGCTAATGGAAATGTCCATATATCTATTGGAAAAGATCGAAGAAAACTCGAATATGGCTAGAAAGGTATTATTCAGTGACGAGTGCACATTTGAACTGGAAGGTACGCGTAACGTCCAACAAATTCGAACGTGGTCCAGGAAAAATCTTGAATTTTTGGTACCTACGCACATGCAGTACCCAGTGACTGTCAACGTATGGTGAGGTATAATCTATAATAAAATTATTGGGCCATTTTTTATGGAAGGCACCTTAACTGTTGAGAAGTACGTCGCATTGCTAAAAGAACAGGCCGGACCATCATTACTTGATGATTTAGATGGAGGAGACGAAGTAAGTTTCTTCATTATGTATACAAATATTTTCCTTTACTATCATTTAACATTATATTAATGAATGTCAAGCATAACTCGTACAGTCTGAGGTATATGTAATTTTTTTCAGATAAATGATAAAATTTGTTTGAGCAGAATTTTAAAATTATAAAAAAAAATGTCTGAAGGTAACATTCATAACTGCTTTGAGTAGTATTACTATCAAGAAAATGTGAAAAATTAAATATTACTTATTCTCGTTGTTACTTGTCTTGAATCGCCACACTCAGCCCTCAATAAAGTAAACCTACATTAAAAAAAAAAATAAATACAGAAGTATCGTCAAATGGCGTAACCCTAGAAATGTCGGGTAAATTCAGAGGTTTCCAAATTGACAGTTTAAATGACTAAAGGTGGGTGTTTTCTACCATCATTCATAACCAGTTAATGCTTGAACTGATTTCGGATTCTTCGAACAATTTTGAGTAATTTATCGTATCAATTTTGTGCAATTTCGGGAGTGTCGGAATTTATCCCACATGTCCGAAATTACTCTGTTCGACTTTACTTGCAAAACATTTCACTAAGAAAAAAATACAAATCCAGAAGATCATTTGCCAAGAAGAAGGGCACCAGCTGATACAGTCCACCAGGTGAGAAACCTCCTAAATGAAATATTTGACCTTCGGTGGATTTTTTCAAACACTTAATTCAAAATGACATAAATCGTGAAATCTCATTTTTCCTATATTCAAAACTGTTTTTATCTGTTTCAAATATTGTTTGAAAAAGTGACAAATTTTTTATCTAGTACCCATCAATTCTGAGGGATTCGACAGTAAAAGATAAACCAGTAGGCACATAATTTGGCGACGTCTTTACGCCATCGTAACAACATCTTTACGACATCGTTACAACATCTTTACGACAACCTTACGATATTCTATATCGATGTCGTTACAGTGTCTAAGATATCGTAAAAACGTCGTATAATCTGGAAATTTCTTTACTATATCGTAGAGACACCGTAACGACACGGACACACACTGGCGGATTGAAGGAACGGAAGGCGCCTTTACAAAGTATCTGTAAAGACCCCATCGGGTCCCCATTCGGTTTCTTTTTTTTAAAAACTCAAAAAAAACAGTAAGATCAAAATTTCAAGTACTATGTTTCCCGCGAAGTTTCAAAATAAAATTCTCTCTCACTTGCATCGCAGAGCTGTTGTTTGAGGTATCCACTGCGTGGCGCTAGAATCCAGACAAAATTCTTAAAGTTACCGACGGAACGCTCATTAACTGCTACTAAAAGAAGATGCACTTGAAGGCGCATTCGGCCCATGTAAATGACAGGTATTTAATTTTTTAAAGCTTTTAACGTTACAAGAAAAAGTATTGCGATTACACCGTGAGTTTCTAATGCGAATTCTAACGTAGAATCCGAATCTAAACAATTTCAAAATTGATTGTGCTGTTTTTTTTTTAGTTTTTTAAAAAGGAACCGAATGGGGACCCAATGGGGTCTTTACGGGTACTTTTGTAGAGGCTCCATTCAGTTCCTTTGGTCCGCCAGAGTAGGATCTCATAAAATTGTCGTAAAGATGCATTTTAGTGATATCTGAAGAAGAGGTCTCCAGAATTTTGAAGCCGGCTTATCAAATCTTCTATTTTTATATTTTCAGCCTTTCTGACGTAGAACCACCAAGATTTGTGCAATTTTTACAATTTAGGACAAATAAGAATTCAGGGCAAATTCCAAATGCATTGCGAAAAATATTTGACAATCACTTCAAATCTATGAAGTCCTGCGAAATACCTCATTTCTCTTGAATACATTCTTTAATGTATATTCAAATATTAATTAATTCTGTAAAACCTCACGAGTTAAAAAACCCTTACTCATTAAAATCATCGTCGTCTGGTAAAATAGTTCCATTCATCCCGAAATTATAGAAAACTCTTTAACGTAAAATATTTGAAACGCTCTGAAATCCCTCAAAATTATTGAAATCTATAAACAATTTCTCGGAGTATTTAAAAACAATATGCAATATTTTAAAAGAATTCAAAAAGACGCACAGTGGGAGGAAATGCACTTTTTTCGTTAAAAAATGTTTAGAGCCTTCAATTTTGGTCCGATTTTTAATTTTTTTTAAATTAATGTTTATTAAATTATGAAGAGCTTCCCACTCTGAGCTGTTGTCTCTTCTACCTGTTTATTAATAATTTTTTCACTCAAAGTATGGAAAAACTGAAATTTTTTACACAACAATTTGTTACGCTTTAATAACTGATTAGGTAAATTTTACATCGTCTTAAATTAATGTTTAGGGACTCATAGAATACAAATAATTTGCTTACAATTCCATTTATTTTTTATAAACAAACTTTATGAACAAATTAGAAAATAGTCTTATTATCGGTAAAAAAATTCTGTGTACTCAAAGTGCTTCATATTAATATAGGAATGATATATAGTCACAAGAATCATTAAAAAATTTATAATAACCATTATTGTAAACAATTCTTATGGCAAAATATCAAAATTTCAGATTTTTTAAAATTATAATTTCCTTTAATCGGATGAATGACTGCTAGACAGAAAAATATTATAAAAGTTAACAATAACAATTGTTATAAATAACTCTTGTGATGAAATATTCAAATTTAAGGTTATGTCAAATTTTGATTTCCTTTAATCGCTAGAATGGCTACTGATATTCCTGAAAAATGTATCTTTTATAATATTTAGCAAAATATAACAACTTAAATCTTTATAAATAATTTAGATAAATAAATTACAAATTTTGGCAGTTTCACTTAGAAAAAGTCGGGGTTTGAATCGCAATATATTCAGAATGAATCATAACACTACATGCTAAGATTCACTCAATATAAAATCTTTTGAAAATAACCCACCGACTTGATAGGCAAACCCCTAAGTTTGCAGAGTTTCATATCAGAAAACGGGATTGGCATGGAATGCAGAAAAACAAGTACTTTTTCACAAATTTCAGAATTTTGAAATATTTCTTCTTTCGTAACTGATACATGGATTCAAACTCACTAACAGTTTGTGTGCTAAATCAGTGTTAGTAGCAACACCAGAAAACTTGCATGATTTCAATTCTCGAATATTCCTGTAGTCTTTATTCCGAGCTTCACTTGCTTCTTCCAAAAACGGTCCAATTGGTAATTGAAAATGCTTCATAACATCAGCTCCATGCAATAATATCATATGGGCAGTAGCAGGCATGTAGTACCAAGGGTATAAACGTACGCACAGTTTTGCGGTTTCCATAGTATATATTTCAAATGTTTCCCAGTCAGTTGGCTCTGTACTTGTTAATTTATGCAGAATGTACGCAAATCTTTCCAATAACTCCAAGTCTATCCCTATAATTTCTGCTGTTATTTCAGGGTCTGCAAAAAACTTTCTTGCGATATTCCCGTCATTTAATGTGCCTGAGCCTTGTTTTACTGCATCTATTACCAATCCTATCTTCTGATGAAAAGCTTCGCAAATTCGAGTTTTCGCCTACTTTTGCAATCTTTATATAGATCCGTATCTACTCGCCATTTCTTAAAATCGAGTCGATAGGCTATATTTAAATGATTTTCCATAAAGTGAATCCTAGCATGTAGTGTTGACAATCCATAATCATATGACTTGATATCTATAACTTTGCCTTTGACTCTAAGTTATTCAGTTTTTATCACAAAAGTAGCGGAATCGTTCTTTACTATTGTGGGCTTCATTTTATCTATTTATTTTTGAAGTGATGATATTACTGAATTGGTTTTTTCTGTGGTTTCTTTTGTGAATTCATATAGTATTGGCCTGCAATATTATGTTGACGATGGATTAGGATTTTGCCATACTGTAGAATTTACCAAATTCTCTAAGTGAAGTCGCAGTGGTACCATTGCAACCGTGAAGATACTATTATCCATCATATCTGGATCATGTTTCTTTTGCTTGAACAGGATTTGACTTGAGGAACCTTCTTCTTCTGATGTGTGAGGAATCGGGAAATCATTCATATTTTCATTTCCATTGGAGGGCAAAATTCAACTAATGAATTCTGATACTTTCTTCCTATGACATAGATTTAGCGAGCGTAAAAAAAACCTCTCTTATTTCGAGGTCAGTATATTTTTCACGTATATCCATTAATTTTCTTCGTTTTGTTGAAGTAGAACATTTTGCAAAGTCATCTGAGTTAGGCCTTCCGCATTTGTCATTACTTTCAGGTAGAAATTCTACGATAAAATATGTGTTCAACCAACCTGTAAACTTTTTGTTGAAACAAGCTTTACTAAATGCTGAACTCTGCTATTTCCTTTTAAAATGAGGGATAAAATCATAATTCAATTTGCTTTTTAAATACTGCGCCACATCTTCCACACCTCCATTGGAATTAGAAATAAAAAATTCGGATAGGGTCTTTTTGAGAACTTTTAATGCATCCGTTTTGTCTTAATGGAACACCATTTATTGGACAAATATTAAACCCAACGAATTTTTTTCAATTACCTAAAATCATTTAGTACTTACATCTATTATTAACACAAAACCCCAGAATTAGAAAACGAAACAAATAAGGAAAACAAATATAATGTAATGCAGAAAAGAATACAATTGTGAAAAGAAAACTCTTAGTCCAATGCACATATTTCTGAAAGGGAATATTGAAACAAGTGTAAGTTATTAAAACAAAAGATAACTCTGAATACCATGGCTACGGAAAAGAATTCTATTTCTAAATTATTCATTTGAAGGAACCAGATTTTTTTCTACGTGAAATTTGCCAAATTTGGAATTTTTTTGTCTAAATTATTTATATTACTATTACTGTTACTATCACTATATTATTATTATTATTACTATTATTACTGTTATATTTTACGAAATATTATAAGAGATAAATTTTTCAGGAATATCGGTAGCCATCCCAGGCAAAAAATCCATTGAAAAGACGACTCTGTGAATTGCGTATCTGTGATTTGCAGATTCAGAAAGTTAAAACAGAATCGGTTTGCGACTAACATAAGTGAAGCGGTCATTTTCTCAATCAGCTTCGAATCTGCCACGTACTGCAATAACCATTTCAAGCAAGGTTATATTGAATCGGCTTCTATCTTTTTGAACGAGGCCGAGTTTTTTGGGCTTAAGCTGCCATATTTTACAAAATTTGTTTAATTTACAAATTATCCAAAAATTAAAAGAAGTCAGATGCAGGCCTACTAGGTTCCTTTTGCTATTTCAGTTATTAGTCTTTAACGGGATATAAGTTAGTCAACAAAATTATTATTATTATTATTATTATCGGCGGCAATTTTGAATTCCAGTGACAGTACGCAATTCAAAAGCCTTCGAAACCCATTCAACAGAAGTGAATGGATTTTTGTTTCCTGGGATTCTAGCGATTAAAGAAAATTAAAATTGGATAAAACCTTAAATTTGAATATTCTATCACAAGAATTATTTATAACAATTGTTATTGTTAACTTTTCTTATATTTTTGTGACTAGTAGTCATTCATCCAATAGCTTAAAACAAATATTATTAAATATTTACTATTTCTAAAAATACCTGAAGTTGTTCTGGCGTTTGAAGGAAATTATACCATAATTTGAAAAAATCTGAAATTTTAATATTTGGCCATAAGAATTGTTAATAACAATGGTTATTATTAACTTCTAAATTATTCTTGCAATTATATACCATTCCTACATTAATATAAAGCACTTTTAGTAAACAGACAATTTTTTTCACCGGTAATAAGACTATATGCTAATTTGTTCATAAAATTTGTTTATAACAAATAAATAAACTAATGAGCAAACTATTTGCATTCTATGAGTCCCTAAACATTCATTTAAGACAATATAAAGTTTACCTAATCAGTTATTAAAGCTTAAAAAATTGTTATGTAAAAATTTAAGTTTTTCCATACTTTGAGTGAAAAAAATTTTAATAAAGAAGTAGAAGAGACAGAAATTCAGAGCGTCAAGCTCTTCAGAATTTAATGAACTTTAATTTTTTTTTAAATTAAAAATCGGACCAAAATTGAAGGCTCTGGACATTTTGGATCGGAAAAAGTGCATTTCCTCCCACCGTAAGAAGTATTGACCTAAATTGAATATCTAATAAGCTTAAAATTTTTGTCTAAGTCCCGTCAAATTTCTTAAAGCTCTTGAAAATTCCTGGGAATTTGAAATAATACGATAAAATGTTTTAAGTCCTTTGATCATTCTACAATTGATTCTTAAGATGAATGAAATAAAAAAATTTTAAGTAAAAAAATCCATTAAATTCAGAAAATTTAGAAGAATTTAAGTGAAATAGAAAAATTCTAAATAGTACTTATGAATGCAAAAGAATTCAGGATAAATTAAAGTTGAATTCCAGATCTAATCTAAAATTTCTTCAAAGTTTTGAAATTTTGCGAAATACCTCACTTCTATTGAATAAATTCTTTAAATTCGACTTAAATATTATTGCATCCCGTGAAATTCTATGCAACCTTGGTGGTGGTGGCAACCACGCACCTGGTTGCGGCCAGTATTTTCTTGCCTCGACTCGTTAACTAATGCAAACCAACAAAAAAATGTTTGGAAGGGGCACGGCGGGAGTGTAGAGAAGGGTCACTCGACTCAGCTCGGTTCGACCCACAGGGATAGAACTTAGGATTCTTCGCGCTATTTTAAAAAAGGAGTAGGCTATGCGTATTATTGTTTTTTACACCTAAATATAAAAACACGTGGCTCGGACTTGTAACCGCCCTCTCCCTATGTGGACCAGCACGGCCTTTTGTCGACCTTCTCTCCCCCTAAACTAACCACGTGGTTTATGGAAGGCCACTTATGATAATTGAAATCTTCGGAAAGCTTATAAAATATCGTTAAATTTGTTAAAATATCTTAAAACCTTAAAGCAGCTTCAAATTATTCAAATTAAATTTAAAATTCCTTGGAATCTTTTGAGATTCCTTAAAATATTTCCAATCTTAAGCTCTTGAACTGCCTTAGAAGTTTCAAAAAACATCTTAGAATCTTAAAAATCCATTCAAATGTATAGAAAAATCCTCGGATTTTTCTGAAAATAGTGCACAATATTTTGAAAGAATTCAAGATAATTTGAAAATACGTAAATACCTGAATTCAATATTGATTAACTTTAATTTTAAAAAGTAACTAAAATGTGATTTTAGAAAAAAGATACTAATAGTGACTGTGTAGTAGGCCTGATTGTTTTTTAGTTACTTCTTACAGAAATTCCTTGATTTTTGCTATTTTGTCTCAAAATCTCTACATCTTGTAAGCGTCGATAAAATTATAACTTATCGAATAAATTTTCTACCAAACAGTTGAATTTTCCAGCCAGAAAGATTAAATTTATTTAAAACAGTTGAATTTTTAACAGAAAATTTAATTTTAAACGAAATGGTTTAATTTCCCACTCAATATATCAATTCCCAACAAAACAATGAGGTTTTATTAAAGTATTTCAACTTTAAACTAAGAAATTTAATTTTTAATTTTTATCCACAAATTGTCTTTAACATCATTTTTGGATAACCCCTAAATAAATGAACCCCTAAATATATGACATAAGTCATAAAGTTGTCCTACAAGCAGTATAGAAGAAGGTTGCCCCCCTCCGCATTCAGGAATACGCTATTTATTCACGGCCACAAATATAAACCCCAGGTGCTTCGAAAAATTGTTCAGTGTTAATTTTTATATGATATTCCCCAATAGTTTCCCTAGACACCCTGCACGAGCATTGCCCATATCTTTGTAGTCCCGTCACGCTATTTTTCTTAATAATTCTAAAAACAAAAAATACATGTTATTCACAAAGCAAATTCCAACTAGCAGATCCTTATAACAAGAAAAATATACTTGTCTAGCTCTTCCAAGTTCATTTCTGGCATACGAAAATTTGAAAGTTATTTGAAGCGAGGAAAACTTAATGGCATCCCTGAAGATCCTGAGCTCGTTGATAGAAGCGCCATACGACAACTTTGCGCTAGAGAGACTTATGCATACCTGGGCGTGCCACAGGGCCGCATTCAGGATGTGACATCTATAAAGGATACTCTCCGAAGCAGATACAAACGTCTCATCCAACAGATTTGGTCTTCCGAACTGTCGGCGAGGAACAAAGTATCTGCAACGAACATGCTTGCCGTCCCGGTACTACTCTATTCATTTGGAGTAGTTCCATGGACGAAGAACGAGCTTAGATCTCTTGTATCGGGACAAGAAAGGTTATGCACATGAACAAAAGCATGCATCTTAAGTCTTCCGTTCCGCAAATGTACATCTCACGCCGTCAAGGGGGTCGCGGAATATTGAGTCTTGAATGTCTTCACAAAAGAATTATTCTGGGTAGAGCACATAGAGTTGCAAATGGAAGAGACCCTCTTCTTAAAATGGTCAGGTATCACGAAGAAGTGGGCAAAGGAGCGTTTCTGTATAAAGCAGTGGAGGAGGCTGCTGAAGCACTCGGACTTGACTTCAGTAATAGGGGCGAGCAAAATGCATCAAATCTTATCTATCTTGAGTGCTCACTCCTGAAAGCCCGGATTAAGAAAGCACAAGAGAAAAACATTCGTGAACAGCTCCTCGATAAGAGGATGCACGGTATCTTCCACAGAAATGTGAAGGATCAGTCAATGTCTTGTGAGCTAACGTTTGCTTTCTTTAAATCGCCCGGATTGAAGTCTGGTACGGAGGCTTTCATTTTTGCATGCCAAGACGGTGTCATTTCCACCTTAACATACCGTCGCCACATTTTGAGCCAAGACATTCCCGATGCTAGCTGCAGGGCGTGCCATGCACACCCCAAACATTTAGCTCACATACTATCTAGTTGTTCAACTCACGCGGGAACGACCTACATTCAAAGGCACAATGCGGCACTAAGAGTGCTTTATTAGCATCTCCGTCACTCCTACGGCATTAACCTTAATATCGCTCCTCTAAATGCTCCTAGGGAAATTGAGTCAATTGTCGAGAATGGGAAGTGCCGCATATACTGGAACTTTATATTCTCGACAGTTGTTTCTGTTGCTCACTCGAGGCCTGACATGGTTCTTCTTGACTTCGAGAAGCGAACCATGTTTGTTATCGAATTTTCAGCACCAACTGACAAAAACATCATAACCAAGGAGAATGTAAAGAAAGAGAGGTATCGAGACCTTACAAGGGAGTTGCAAAGATTGTACCCGGAATATTCTGTTAAATTAATCGTCCTTATCATTGGCGCTCTTGGAGGTGCCAAGCTTTCACTTGCTAATGGCCTAAAAAGCATCCCTGCGTGTCTACAATATGCTAGAACACTTGCGGGAAAAATGCAGAAGGCAGTTGTCCTTGGGTCGCTCCGTATTCTTAGGGTCCACGAAGCTTTTGCTGGATCGTCGTATTGATTCCTTTACAGACTGTAACCACCTATCTCACGGTTGTGAGACGTGGTTATGGCTGAAATTTTACCGCGATTTCGCTGGAAGCGGGTGCAATTTTTCAGATTAGCACCCGCTCGCGGCGAAATCCTGCGGTTGTCCTTATGATAAATTTTAAATTATATATATATATATATATATATACGAGGTGTGTTCAAAAAGTAAGGTGACTTCAATTTTCGCGGGCTACGTACATTCAAGTTTTAAATTTTTGGTTTTGTTGTGTTGGTACACTCGTCACGATCATATGTTCACAGTTTTGACTATATAGCTCGTGTTGTTTTTCTGGCAGAGGCGTAAAAGGTTAGAACGGTTTGGTGTGCTTGGCGATTTTCTTCTTTCGAAAAAATGGAGCAAAGAGTTTGCATTAAATTTTGTATGAAAAATGGAATCCAGTGCTCTAAAACTCTTGAAATGTTGACAGTTGCTTACGGTGAGTCTACTCTTAGTAAGAAAAATGTGTATAAGTGGTACAAGCTGTTCCAAGAAGGCCGACAGCATGTCGAAGACGAATCTCGCCCTGGACGTCCCAGCACGTCAACAACAGATGAAAACGTTCAAGCAGTGGAAGAAATGGTGTTGAGAAATCGCCGAATTACTATCAGAGAAGTTGTTGAAGATGTTGGAATATCGGTTCGCTCATGCCATGCTATCTTTTTGGACGCTTTGGGCATGAGACGTGTGTCAGCGAAATTTATTCCAAAACTGCTTAATTTTGATCAAAAGATCCATCGCATGACCCATCTCTCAGGAGATGTTGAATAAAGTCAATAATGATATTCACCGGATTCGCCCACCAGTGACTTTTTTCTTTTCCCAAAACTGAAGAGACCCATGAAAGGACATCGATTTTCAACCATTAAGGAGATAAAAACTGCATCGCTGAAAGAACTCAAGGCTATACCACAAAATGATTATCAGAAGTGCTTGGATGATTGGAAAAAGCGTTGGCACAAGTGTATTATATCTGAGGAGGATTACTTTGAAGGGGACTACATAAATATTGAGGAATGAATGAATATTTTTTGAGAAAACCATAAAGTCACCTTATTTTTTGAACACACCTCGTATACATACACACACACACACACACACACACACACACACACACACACACACACACATATATATATATATATTCAATAAACAAATATATAAATATAATGAAATAGAGGCTAACTAGAGGGACACTCTGCAATGATCGGAAAGAAATCGGAAAGATTTGTGGGACAGCTCGACGTTCGGAAAGAAACGGAAGCAAATTTCACACAGCCCTTTCCGTTTCTCTTTCCGAATTATTTCCGAACCCTTTACAAACCCTTTCCGAAACATTTCTGAATCTTTCCGAAGCGGCGTTTTCGATTCTTTTGTGGAGCGCTTGAAAATGTGTATCTTAAAATTCCAGATTGACAAAGTTGCATTTCAATTGTTTTGGGACTCTTTGAATTGGTGAGCTATTTGGACTTAATTAAATCTGCCAAGCCACATTCGGAGATGTACGCCTTCTATAGTTTTAGGAAATTCTGAATAGGAGAATATAACCTTAAAAAACTAAATGAAGTTCAATTCGTGATTTGCGATTGACAGAAGAAACGCGTGTATCGTTTTAAGTTCTCAATGAAATGAGGTTTGAAGGATGCCAAACTGAATGGAGAAGTGCAGGTTCCCTTTTAAAGAAACGCATCTGCATTATACAATTGATGATTGATGAAGTGATATGAATTGTATAATGTAGATTACGCTCTTCATTATTTAATTGTATTGGATGGGAAGTGACTGCTAGTAAATTTGAATAGGAAAATGCAGATAAGTTAGGGACGTAAATGAATTGGATTCTTCGGATTCAACAATGTCCATCATAAGATACCTATTTTATGGATAAGAATTGCGTATAATGAAATATCAAATTAATTTAAATATTTTAATTATTATAATGTTTAAATTGTAATCAAATTTACATATACCTTAGTGACATGTAACTTTATATAAATAGCAAATTGTTCAATAAATCATAATGAATTATGCAAATCACTGAATTGAATATTTGTGATTATAATAAAATGTAAACATGGATGCGGTATTAGTTTGCGCATGGCGCATGTGCAGCTGCTGTCTCTCTTTTTCGCAGGGAAAGAAAGAGGCAGAGTATTGCGTTTTACGATACTATATTACGATAACTATTCGATATCATAGTGATTATAAATTTAAAAAATAAAGTTTTTCTTTTGGTCTGTAATTTTCTTTTGAGAATAGTATTATTATGAATAACCGTCTTTTTTTAGTCGTTAACGAAATATTTTTTGGTGAATCCTAAAATAGCCACTTCTACCATTCACTGGTACCTCTAACCTATCATCAGCAATCTGCCATTTATCTTTAAGGTACACATTTCATACGACTTGAAATACTTTTGAAACGCGGTCAATCGTTTCTTGTTTCCTGGGTATTCAAATGTATAACATATAATCATTGTATGAAATAAAATCTATTTATACCTTCATTCCCAATTAACAGATTCTTCGTTATTTAAATTTCAACATCATAAAAGAAAAATTTATATAAGCGCTCGCTCCTAGCGCGCATGTCTATCTAGTTAAAAGAAAATGGTAGAGTTTGTCGTCAAAATAAGATCTTTTTCGTTTTTTCGCTGTTTGAGAAACAATCGAAAAATGTTTTAAAACCTAAAATTATATCATGCCACCCGTGACAATGCATTATTTTCTAAAACACTGTTTTGAAAAAACTAATGCCTTGTAGGCGACTGTTCCCGATTGTGCAGCAGCTCTGATTATGCAGCACCCTTCATTACCCTGCTGGAAGTAAAAAGATTCAAAAAGATATAAACGTATGCATAGAAAAAGATAGAGACATTCAATCCTTCCCAAATGCACACTTTGTATCCCACAAACTCTATTTTTTTATTTCCACGTTCTATCCGTCGCGTGCACTTAGATCTATCTCTTTGTATCCCTGGCTCTATCATTTACAGTCACAACTGTCTATCTTTTTCTATCCATGGTATTCACAAGCGTCTATCTTTCTCTATCACTGACTTTATCCCTTGTGGTCCCATGCCCCTATCTTTTTCTATCTTTGTTGTTTAAAAATGCCTATCTTTATCTATACCAGACCACTCACTATCAAAGATATATCGTTTTAATTTCTATTCATTTGAATCCACTCACAAATGTAATATACTTATCCGTTTCGAAAATAATAATATATTTCGAATTTGAAACTCCCGAAAAATATTATTAAATCAGCAAGGGTTTATATACCTAACAAAAAATTCCCTAGCTTCACGACTTTCTAGTCGATGTTGGAACTCTGCAAAGACGTCTACTGACCCTCCAGTTATAGACTGTGCAAGTGATTCCACTTGTGTCTGTGTGGGGAAACTCAACCTTACCGCGCAGCGACCGAAGTCGCCATCGAGTACACCCTCTTGATATCTATGGCCAGAGTCGCGAGGAGTTCCACTCAAGAGTTGGAAACAGACACGGTCTGAGTCCAGCGGCATGGTGAGGCATGATGTACCCACCTTTATCCCTACATACTTGTCTTTAGCTCGTAGCGCGTGCAAAACACTATTGTTTAATTAAAGTTTGTTGTTCTTATCTGAAGTGACTGAGTTGTCCCTCCATACGACAATAATGGATTGTAGGCCGCTGTATATACTTGGATTAATAATTCCTACATTTGACTTTTACAGTCAGCCACCTACCTGAAACCTGCCTGTACTAAGTCAGGGATGTACGTCAACTAGCGCTCGCCTCGCTAAGGATGGACGTGGATAAGCGGAGGATTCATTTGGATATAAATACTAGGATTCAAGAAGATAGGACTATCTCCTATTTCAAAAAAATATAGAAGTGGATTCACTCAGATAGGAAAATAGGTATTCAAAAAGATAGACGAAATTTGTTATTGTCCAACGGAGAGAAAAGGATAGAGGTAGTTAA
>NC_046659.1:29285277-29304826 GCF_010883055.1 Belonocnema kinseyi | reverse complement strand
GAGACTGGGGTGCAAGAAGGTAGGGCTATCTTATATTTCAGAGAAGACAGAAATGGATTGACTTGGACAGGAAAAAAGGGATTAAAAAAGATACACGAAATTTAAGATGCCCAACGGATAGAAAAGGAAGAAGGTAGATAAGCTGTGCATTTATTTGGGTAGAAAGAATGACATTCAAGAATATAAGGCTATCTTAGATTTTGGGACAGATAGACAAAGATTTAATGAGATAAGAACATAGGGATTGAAAAAGAAAGACAAGAGTTTGGATTGCCTAATAAATAGAAAAAGATAGGCGTGGATAAGCGAAAGATTCATTTGGAAAGAAAGACTAGAATATGGATTAGGAGTGGAAAGAAAAGGATATATGTGGATAAATGGCGGATAGACATGGATAGAAAGAATGGGATTCGAAAGAATAGAGGTGATTGTAGATTGGAAGAAAGACAGAAAATGATCAAAGGGATAGTGTGGGGTCAAGGTGAATACATTGGTTCTTTCCATTTCAATCTTATTGATAGAAAATCATTCAAACGGATAAAGACTCTATCCATTTACTTCCAGCAGGGTACCGTCGTGTTTATTAACCCTTCACTTCGAAACTACTGTCAACTGCTAATGTTATTGTACGGTAGAGTTTGAGTGGTCCCTGAACCGATAACACCTATTCGTATAGTTTTTCTGAATACCACAAAACATTGTGTGAAAAAATCTGAAAAAGTTTTTTTTGCATTCTTTTTAAATTGATTTTTTAAAGTATTGAGCAAAGAAGCTGAGTATAATATGTGTAAACTTCAGTTTTTCACCTGTATTTTATCATACAAAATGAATTTCGGTGAAATTATTGACTCGAAAAAATTTGTCAAGTTAATCGCAAAATAGCTTTAAACGCGGTAGCGCAGCAGTCATGTCCTCGGTTATACTATACACAGAAATTTCATTCTTTTCGCAATTCCTTGATCGAATAAATCCAGTATTGTCACATCCGATTGTTTTAAATAGAATCTAATTGCTTTTTTGATCAATTTTGGCGTCTTTTTATTCTGCGCAATTCAAACTTAGACAATTAAAGGATAATTTTATATTGAGTTCCATCTGCCAACTTACTAATAGATTGTACAATAATTAACAATAAATAAAGAGGATTTTTTGAAGCGCTGCACAACCGAGGATAAACTTTTGTTTAACCAAAAAAGCTATCTTCCAAAAATCCCCCCCGCCCCTAATAATTTGCAACTTACGTGGCATTCGGCTTATATTTAAAAATTGTTAAGATTTTGTCATCAGAATTATACCTTTTTCAGCGTCTTTCCTGATAAAAAAGAACCACTGAAGAAACTTCTGAAATATCCATTTCAATCACGCCACTGAAAGTAATAATTCTTTCCTGACAATCGTAAAAAAATGCAAAGAATTTCTAACTTCGGTAGCATTTCGCCTATTTTGAAAAATAGGTGTTTGTCGTCAAAATGAGAGCTCGTCTATTGTCTTCTATAATTTAAAAACTACTAAAAAGGTTTTTATAACATTAATTCCAATTATTCCCTTGGAAGTAATGCATTATTCTTTTGAAAATCACGAAAAATGTAAAGGATTTTAAATTTTGGGGGCACTTGGCATAGTTTTAAAATTAGATCAGAGGTTGTCATCAAAATTGTCCTTTGCTTCAGTTTGTCATCAAAATCAGATATTGACAGTTGGATTCCTTGTTTGGAAAAACTGCTTAAAATGCTTTTAAGTCATCAGTTCTCCTTATGCCATCGGAAGTAATTCATTGCTTAAAGAAAAGACTACGCAAATCATTTTTGAAACATAAGTTAAACAAATAAATGAATAACGATGCTTTTAATTGGCTTTAATATTCAGTAAAAACTATTTAAAGTTAAATAAAAGCTATTGGTAAAGGTGTTGTTCAAAAATTATTCGTTGAGGTTTTTACATAGTTGAAATTGCACCCCAGGAAAAATAAGTTGGAAATTTTTTTTACATACGTATACCAGTAAGATACTATAAGTAGGCTAATTAAAATTGAATAAGAATAAAAATAAAAGAACTGCAGATAGTTCTATTGAAGAATTCAGAAAATTGAGTAGATTTCAGATTATACAAAAGACTTGCAGATATTCAAATAATGCATGGTGTATTGTAAAAGTTTTAATAGAATTCAAAAAACTTTAAAAGTATTTAGTGGTCTCGAGAAACTAAAAAAATTCAGAACAGTTCGAACAGAGTACTTTAAAAGTATTTTTAAAATAATTCAGATAATAAAAAAGGGAACAGTTGAAAAAATTTCAGTCAATTCAAAATTTTCAGAGAGTTCAGAATAATTCATAAGAATTAGGAGAATATAAAACATTGTGAGAAAGACAGATCAACTCATAATGTATCGTAAAGATTTTAAGAGAAAAAACTTCAACATTTGTTTAAAATTTGTTTGAATTCTACAGAATTCGAAACAATTCAGAGAATTAGGAAAAATTAAAAAAATTCGAAAGAATTCACAGAGTGCAAAACCATTCACATACTTCAGAGGAATTCACAAAATTCAAAATAATGTAGAAAATTAAAAAGAGATCAGAAAATTTGAAGGAATTTATTAGAATTTAGAAAATACAAAACACATGGAGAAATTCAAAATAATGTATAGGGTATTCTAAAGGTTTGATGAGAATTAAAAAAATCTGTGAAAGAATTCAAAAGAGCTCAATTCTAAGAATTCAATTGGATTCTAAAAATTTGTTTGAATTCCACAAAATTCAAAATACTCAAAGGAAGTGGAAGTTAAAATAATGAAACGTGTATTTGGATGGAAAATATATTTTCTAATAATTAAAATCTAATCGCTCAGTTGCCATGCAAAGTTGCATCCTTGAAATTCACAACCTCCTGCAAATTTAAATTTATACGGCCTCCGCTTTTTTGTGCCACACGTTCTTCAGTAACACATGTACTCTCGTCCCTATAAAGCTTGCTTCTGATTAGCTAATTCTTAATTGTTAATTAATGATTAATTAATCATTTGAGAACAAATTTTTCCAATTATTTTCGACTTCATTTTTTATAAGAAAACCAAAAATATAAAAATGTACCTTGGGTACTGGAACACTCTGTATAAGAGGAAAAAGAGACAAAATAATTTTGTTTTCAAGTTTTCTTTATATTTTCTCTCAATTATCCCTCCCCCAGCGTAAGAATGAAGAGCAAACAGCTTTAATTCGGAAAATCATACAAGAATAATGTTGGTGTATGCGCACTTCGAAACTCATCTAATTTGTGAATCGACGCAATGGAAGCGCATACGCGATTTTAGAGATAAAGAGCTTTGCACAGCAGCAAAATAAAAATATTCTTAAAAATTGAAAAAAAAACAGACACAAAGTTGGCTGAAAAACGTCAACTATCACAAATAGGTATGTTCTTACCGAGTCGAAGATCTTGACATATGGTCGTGATGATCCACGAGCCAGTGAATTTTCTTCCACTGTGATCTCTCTCGCCCCTTTCAGTGCTTGACTGTAGCTAAAGGGTGATCCTATTGCCTTTGGGGATATCGTGAAAATGATTTCTATACACAATATCAACGTATGAAGAAGTCGTTTCATCTGAAAACAAATTTATATTATTACATTCTCATTAGAGAATGTTAATGTTTCATGTAAAATTATACTTCGTGGGCTTTCATTAAATCATCATTATTTCGAGAGCCCCAAGTGAGAAAAAACTGGGTTAGAAGGTTGTTTGTCTGAAATCGAATCTACCCTTAATAATTGTCTACCACGTAAAGATTTGGAATACATTGGGTTTGAAACTCCTATTCGAACTGTTTTCAAATGCTCATAGAAAGTGAAACTGACGTGCATAAGACTTTCCTAAGGGTTTGGCACGAACTGTTACATCGTGCCTAATCTTAGCAAAACGTCGGTTAAATCATCTGAAAAATTGATATAAGAGGGGTGTTTTGTTGAAGAGAATTTTGGTATTTAAGGTTCGTAAGTACCGAGAGTACGCACAGAAATATTTGGGAGTTCGAAAGTGTTTCGACGCAAGTAAAATGTTAAACATAATATTTAAAGCTGTGATATTTTATGCATCATTTACTTATAAAATCTTGGAAAGTAAGTCCAGGCAAAAAATGAGTTATGTGCAAAATACTCTCTATAGGGGCTCTTACTTTGGCTTCCTTTGAAACAATTGATTATTTTGGGATCGTTTTTAGCACAAGAGGTTCCCTTTTGTTGTAATTAAAAATCGGTTCTATAAGAAAGCATAGTTTTTTCTAAAGCATCCACATTTTTATGTTTTTATGTTATCAAACTATAAACTATAAAATTTGAATGAAATTCAAAGAGAGATTAAAATTTATGCAGGAAAACTACCCATGAGCGTTATAACACAGGGGCACTTTTGGATATGATCTCCATGATGAGCTCCAAGAGGATCAATGAACGGATTTGCGGATTTCCTCGAGGAATCTGAAGGTCCTCGAAGGTTTTCAATTGTGATTCCGTTCCGTATATAACATGAGAAATTTTTCAAACGGGCTATGTGACCAAATTTTCGGCCAATTGTTAGTTGATAGGTTAAACCAAAGACTAAAGTCAAAATGAGCCTGTATTCTCGATCCTGATTATATACCTTTCTCTACTCATATTTCATTATAAAGTCTAAACTAACCATAGTTTAATAGTCCGGCAGATAGTGTGAATTTTTCAAGAAAACTGTTGTACTCGTGTCATAAAACAAAAAATAAGAACGTGCCTTTGCACTAGAAAGATTTTTGAAATCATATTATAATTTAAAAATATTCCAAAAAAAGTTGCAGAAATATTTGAAGCTTCGTTACTTGAAGGGTCTATATCCGTAAAGACCCCATTGGGTCCCCATTCGGTTCCGTTTTAAAAAACTCGAAAAAACACCAAAATCAACTTTAAAATTTTTTTAATTCGGATTCTACGTTAAAATTCCCTATAGAAGGTCACGGAATAATCGCAATAGTTTTTTTGCAACGGTAAAAAGTTAAAAAAAATATAAGACGTATAACGCCGGCTGACTGCTACACTTCAAACGCATCGCCTGGAAGTAGCAGTCAACAAGCGTTATACGTCTTATATTTTTTTTAAACTTTTTACCGTTACAAAAATTACTATTGCGATTATTCCGTGATATTCTATAGGGAATTTTAACGTAAAATCCGAATTTAAACAATTTAGAAGTTGATTTTGCTGTTTTTTTCGAGTTTTTTAAAAAGGAACCGGAAGGGGACCCAATGAGGTCTTTATGGGCAGTTTCTAGAGGCTCCATTCGGTTCCTTCGGTCCGCCAGGGAAATTGGCTTTATTACCTTATTTTACTTCCCTGACATTGATTTAGTTGACCCATACAGATTTGACATGAATAAATATGAACATTTATAATATCTATAACTTCAATTTCTCTAGTAACTTGTTCTAAGTGCAATAGCATTGTCGCAATTCTCGAAAAATTGGCTAACCTAATATTAAATAATAGTATTAGATGTTATTTGTGTCGACCTGGGTAGCAGTTAAGAAAAAGTGTGGACGTTCTTCTGACAACTGGACTACTTGTTTCTCACTATATCCAATCTTTTTACTAATATTAAATAGTTGTTAAACAATATTTCAGACATTAAGACCTAATGGATGAAAAAATAAAACAATAAAAAACCAGTTTTTGTTTATTATTATAGATGTTGTAGGCTCCAGAAGCTACTATCATGGTACCTTAAAACAACGAATCTCGACGCAACCGATGCGTATACGTTATCAGAAAAAAATTAGGCAAAAGACTTTATACAAAAACTGTACCTTACAGACCTGTTTCTGGCCGCGGATGATCTTACGTGGCAGACAGCACAGTTGTAGATGAAGGTTTCACTTTTGAATACTTTTTTAAGGATACCTACCTTTGTACAATATTATTAGTAACAGTGTTGACGGACCAGATGACGTAATCCCAGGAGAAAAGCCTATTGCATCTGGTTCGCGATGTACTCAGCCTGACGCTAGAAAGCCAGGAATTAGTTGAGGTGGCTAAGAAATTAGGCTTTCATACCTCCAAGGAAGCCGACTATGTGAACTGAAAGATATACTTTATAAACTTGATGCAGCCTAAGGTACGTCAACCTGACAGTGCTATTTTGTCTAAACGAAAAATTTATTCAGTAATAATTAAGGGCTCATTTAGGGATATATTAATGCCCAAAACCCAAATTTAATGCTCTGAATTTTTTTCAAAAAATGACTGGCACTGCCAGCTTGAGTTCAAACTAGCGGGTGCCATGTGTGGAAACGAGACTATTTTTTACTTTTTCAAATTTATTTTAATACTATAATTAAGGGCTCATTTAATGTCGAAAAAATTTCATTCTCTGCAATTTTGTCAAAAATAACTAGCACTGTCAGAGTGACTTCAAGCTAGCAGTGTTACATGCGTAAGCAATGGAAGCATCGACTTTACCAAATATATTTTCATACCATAATTGGGGGGTTATTTAGGGCTCTCAAAACTAACCAAAATAATTTTTTTTAAATCAACCCCTATTATTCAAAAACCAACCCCAAACTGAAATCACATATTTCTTACCAGGAAAAGTTCGTCAAAAGTTTGTCCTATTGTTCAAATATACAATAAACACAACCTTGGTTTGGGTTGTGACCGTATTTAACTGTTTCCAACCCAGTCTGAGCTGTTCACTGGCAATCGTTTCATTTTAAAATTATCTTCAAGGGTCCCGACTTAGCTACAATAAATTTTTTAGAAGAAAATTAAGGCAATTTTCAATTCCGCTGTAACTCCCTGTGTACTGTTCCCCAACTACGGGGTTTCCCCTTACGAGGCCGAACTGCGACTGCTGACCCTGATCATCGGGGGGTCTTTGTATCTAATGATGGGTAAAATGTAAAATATACAAATCTTTCGATTCAGTACTTGTTAATTTACAATGATAATATTTCATATTAGCGAATTATAACGATTTCAACGATATTATACGTGTCTTTTAAAGTGTTAAATTAAATAAGAAATGGTCAATTTTATGTAACATACACATCCAAAAAATGTGTCAACGTACTTTACTTACTTTTATACAAGCAACTGCAGTAGCTTAAATATATTTTTACAGTATTTTACTTGGGGCAATTTCAGAAGTCTAAGCTCTGTATACTATGGCGAAAGCTACAGGGTGATTTTTGTTGTTTAACCCGAAGTTTTTTTTTTAAATTTAAAAATTGTGTGCCGCCTACTGCCATTGTAGCAGCGCGGGTTGTAAACGTCAAACCAGTATAATTTTCACCATGAATAGCTGCACACCGCGACAGCAAGCCGAAATTGTGATATTTTATTTTCAAAATCAGTCCTCAATTTTTCTGACACAAGGTGCATATAGGGCTAAATATTGCACTAAAGATGTGCCCAATCTGAAGGCGATACGACGTTTAGTGAAAAAATTCAACGAAAGTGGTTCAGTGACAATATCAACACCGAAGATTAAGAAGCGTCCACGTCGGAGAATGAGGTTATTGAAGCTGTACAAGCCAATGTTGCTGAGCACCCAACATCTCATATCGGCGCGCACGCTCAGCAATTTGGAATGCATCCGTCATTGTGCCATTAGCATTTTTTGGGGATAAACATGCAAATCAACCTTCAAAATCTTCCATGAAATCGACGGATGCATTCTGAACTGCTGAAAGTGGCGCCGATATGAGATGTTTGGATCCTCAGCAACATCGGCTCGTACAGTTTCAATAACCTCATTACTCCGACGCAAGCTGGGTCGACTCCCATGGGCGCGTGTGATCGCATATAATTTTGTAGTTATTCACTTTCTTGTAGATGGCTCTACTATAGGGGCAAAAGTGGGGATAATATTTTCTTAAAATATCTTTGCCCCGCCATTCTAGTGTTTGTTAAGGTTTTGTTTTCATCAACAAACGTCAACTTTTTCTAAGTTTACCAAAACGTGTATTGTCGTATGAAGTGAAATCAGGAAATTGCAAAATAAACAAAGTTAAATTAAATTGAAATGATGTGCTGTGTCGGCCCTGGCGGACCGAAGGAACCGAATGGAGGCTCTACAAAGTACCCGTAAAGACCCCATTGGGTCCCCATTCGATTCCGTTTTAAAACACTCGAAAAAACAGCAAAATCAGCTTTTAAACTGTTGAAATTCGGATTCTATGTTGAAATTCTCTATAGAAGGTCACGGAATAATAGCAATAACTTTTTGCAACGGCAAAAAGTTTAAAACAATATAAGATGACTGCTACACTTCGAACGCATCGCCTGTAAGTTGCAGTCAACAGGCGTTATACGTTTTATATATTTTAAAACTTTTTACCGTTGCAAAAAAAAAAAAAACTATTGCGATTATTCCGTGACCTTCTATAGGGAATTTTAACGTAGAATCTGAATTTCAACAATTTAAAAGTTGATTTTGCTGTTTTTTCGAGTTTTTTAAAAAGGAACCAAATGGGGACCCAATGGGGTCTTTACGGGTACTTTGTAGATGCTCCATTCGGTTCCTTCGGCCCGCCAGGGGTAAAAATAGATGTCGTTTTTGAGTTCCTGGAACGTTTCCAAGTGGCGGAAATTTTACACTCTCAGGTAACCTTCCGTACCACTAGGGATAAGATTACCTCAAGTATGGCAAATTTAATCAAAGGTTATAAATAATTCGTTAATACTTACCTATTTTTCAATTTATTCCGCGAGAAAACGATGTTCTCACAATTTTCACTGTTTTTAAACACTGATCCGCGCGCGGCAACGTACGTAGCGAGCGAAACGATTCGCATCAAGCACCACGCATCACGGTCATACTCGAGAGAGGGGGAACGTTGTTTCCAGAAAAATCACTCCCCTGCGGTCCCATCCGCGGCAAGGTAAATAGCGTCGTCTGTAATAATGTTTAAAATCAAAAATGTCCCTATATTAATAGAGTAAAAAATTTTAAATAAAAAACTCTTCCCTTAAATTATATTTTAGGTTTAGAGGTTCAGCAAGCACAAGACAGTATAAAACATATTTCCAATGAGAAAAAAGACTGCTTTTGTACACATTATTCAGAATCTTCAACAATGGCAATTGATTTTAGACTCAAACATTTCTCTTTACAATTATCAAAAAAAGTAGCGGTACACAAAAAAAGGAAAGAATTAGTTTCTACAAATATTAAAGACATGCCGGGTGTCGATTTTCTTATGTAACATCATAATATGTTGCTGTAATTGTGTCCCTTTGCTTTAAAACATTCAGCTATATAAAAGTTGAAATTTTTTTCTATTTTGTGTTTGTGAACAATAATTTTTGTATTCTTATACTTGCGCTGAGGTTACCAAATAATTAATGTTAATTATAATAAATATGTTGTACGTTAGGCTTAGTTATTTTTTGTGCATTTCATACGTAAATAAATTTATTAAATAAAACATTTCTGTTAAAATTTGATTTGCTGGAGTATTATAAATATAAGAAAAAAATGCATTATTCATTAATATATATATATCGCTCCCAGCGAATTCGTGGTAAAATGTCAGCCACAACCACGTCTCACGATCGTGAGATGGGTGGTTGCAGTCTGTAACGGAATCAATACGACGATCCGGCAAAAGTTTCGTACACCCTGAGAACACGAAGCGACCTAAGGACTACCGCCTCCTGCATTTTTCCCGCAAGTGTTTTAGCATATTGTTGACACGCAGGGACACTTTTCAGGCTATTAACGAGTAAAAGCTTGGAACCTCCAAGCGCGCCGATATAAGGACGATTAGTTTAACAGAATATTCCGGGCACAATCAATGCATCTCCCTTCTAAGGTCTCTATATCTCTCTTTCTTTTTATTCTCCTTGGCTATGATGGTTTTGTCAGCTGGTGCCGAAAATTCGATAACGAACATGGTTCGCTTCTCCAAGTTAAGAAGAACCATGTCAGGCCTCGAGTGTCCAACAGAAACAATTGCCGAGAATATAAAGTTCCAGAATATGCGGCACTTCCCATTCTCGACAATTGACTCGATTTCGCTAGGAGCATTTAGAGGAGCGATATTAAGGTTAATGCCGTCTGCATGACACAGATGGTGATAAAGCACTCTTAGTGCCGCATTGTGTCTTTGGATGTAGGTCGTTCCGGCATGAGTTGAAAAACTAGATAGTATGTGAGTTAAATGATCGGGGTGTGCATGGCACGCCCTGCAGCTATTATTGGGAATATCTTGGCTCAAAATGTGGCGACGGTATGTTAAGGTGGAAATGACACCGTCTTGACATGCTAAAATGAAACTCTCCGTACCAGACTTCAATCCGCGTGATTTAAAGAAAGCAAAAGTTAGCTCACACGACATTGACTGATGCTCTACAATTCTGTGGAAGATACCGTGCATCCTTTTATCGAGGAGCTGTTCACGAAAGTTTTTCTCTTGTGCTTTCTTAATCCGGGCATTTAGGAATGAGTACTCGAGATAGATAAGATTTAATGCATTCTGCTCACCCCTAATACTGAAGTTAAGTCCGCGTGTTTTAGCAGTCTCCTCCGCTGCTTTGTACAGAAACGCTCCTTTGCCGACTTCTTCGTGCTTCCTGACTATTTTAAGAAGAGGGTCTTTTCCATTTGCGACTCTATGCGCTGTAGCCAGAATAATCTTGTTGTGAAGACTTTCAAGACTCAATAATCCGCCACTACCTTGACGGCGTGAGATTTACAGTCACGGAATAGAAGACTTAATATGCATGCTTTTGTTCATGTGCATAACCTTTCTTGTCCCGATATTAAGGGATCTGAGTTCGTTCTTCGTCCATGGAACCATTCCAAATTATTAGAGTACTAGCGGAACCGCAGGCATGTGCGTTGCAGATACTTTGTTCCTCGCCGACAGTTCGCAAGACAACATCTGCCGGATGAGACATTTGTATCTGCTTCGGAGAGTATCCTTAATAGATGTCTCACCCTAAAAGCGGCTCTATGGCACGCCCAGGTATACATAAGTCTGTACAGCGTGAAGGTGTCGTATAGCTCTTCTATCGACGAGCTCAGGGTCTTAAGGGATGCCATTAAGTTTTCCTTGCTTCAAATGAACCTTGGCGCATTTGCCTAACCCAAATTCCATTCCGATTTGCTTAGTATATCGTTTAACAATCCCTAGATCTAGATGTAGTTTCGCTTTGTTTTTAGCATAGGTCTTAAGATCGTCGATGTAAAATACATGAGTGACATGAGTGTAAAATACATGATCAATCTTTCTATGCAACTAACGAATCGCGGATGAACCTTTAAGCTTTCCAAAAGATCGATGCTATGTCTCTGGGAAATTAAATCAAAAGCTTTCCGCTGATCAATCCAGGCCATCGATAGGTCACGCTGGTAGGGTGCTGCTTCTTTGTAGACAGATCTATCGAAGAGCAAGTTCTCCCGGCATCCTGCTACGTCTTTCTTTGAGCCGCGTTGTTCATACATTTCTTGCCAGACAGCTATGATTGCTCGAACAATCATATCATTTAGGACAGCTGTAAATATTTTTTCACCTCCTCGATAGTGATGGGTGGGCATTCTTCATCAGGTGTTATGAGCGTATCACACAGCTCCTTGAAGCTATTTATATTTTCTGAGTCTTCGTCCAGTCTATGCTGCACTTCGTAGACTTCTCTCCAAAATACTTCGACCTCCTGTGGTTTGGGCGGGTGGTCTTGCCCAGTCTATCTTTATGGCAAGTTGATGCACTCGTTTTTTGTTCTTATGATCAACCGTTGGTTTTGTTTTACGGTTCGCATCGGCCAAAGCTCTCGCTGTATTATACACACAATAATTGATAGCCCAGTGGTCGGATTCTTCGGAAAAACGTCCATGAAGCTCGTCATCCATTTCAGCCAGATCTTTAGGCTTGAGAGAAACCTTGGTATTGATGTTTCTACGGGCCAAAGAGCATCGCTCTTCCTCTATCGGATTCCTGCCCGCGGTTGCTTTTAGGGTCGCCTCTCTTTCTCTGTCTTCGGCTTGTCCTAGCTGTGGCAGAGTAGGCGTTCCGCTTACATAGCCCCCTTTTTGGAGTAGTTCGGCATGGTTTCGCAGACGTTGATGTGAAAAGTGCGATAGCTCTGGGTGTTTCTCGCACCACAGTGCATGCAGCCGTGCCATGTAACCCCGTTTAGGGGCCAGACTCGCATCGTAGCACTCTAGCAAGTCGTGATTCAGTCACTTTGTCCACCTAAAGTTCCCGAGATTCCGCTGATCCATCGCATTGAATCCATCTTCAGTGGCTCCCCCAGCTCTGGAGTGGTCGGCATTGTTGACCGACACATTGTCGGGAGCCCTGCGCGTTCTGTTGATTTGAAACGCCATTAATACAACTATGGTAGGTGTTGCTATTGTTGTTCCCACGAGAAGCTAGGGAAAGGGGCTCGTCCATCATTGTAGAGCCCGGTATGCAAGGATAAGACTGCGTACTCTAGGAGGCCGCCCGGTACCCCAGAGTAACCGTTCTAGACACCTCACCCAGGTTAATTCCTTCGGGACCAACCCTGAACAATTTTCCGTGACTGCCTATTTATTTTTGTAACCATATTCAGCAGAAACCCTTGGTACAGGGACCTTCTATCCGCAACTGGAGGACGCGTTCGGGGGCTTTATCATAGGCCCTTGGGTTTGAATCTAGAGGAATCAATACCGAGCTATAAATAACTATATAACTGAAATATATATATAATGAATATACATTGATTATAACTTTAATAGTTTAATGTGTAGTTTAATTAAAAGCAGAAGGTTTTAAAAATTTTGTCTAATAGAAATAGTTGTTCAGAATACAGTTTATATTTTAAAATTTCAATCGTATTCAATATATATTGCTTATCATCTTAAATATGTCTCGAAACTAGCTAAAATATGGACAGTTTTTATATGTTAAATTCGTGACGATCTCCTAGATTCGTAAATAGACAGTCTTGATAAAAACTGCACCAGATGAAGCATGAATCATGACCACCATAAAATTTTTCTGTGCAAATTTTAAATAAATAAGACATTAGTTATTATCTTTTTTTTACAGCATGAAGACTATACTTTTTATTATTTGTAGAAAAAGATGGGAGCAATTAGTTATTGCTTCAAATATAATTAAACACGAAAAAAAGCTTTTAGAAAATTTCAATTCGTAATTGTGTCAGCTGTTTTTTTAATTTAAATTTTTCCTTTCTTTAGTTTTTAATTTTGGAAATGAAGGAAGCTACATTTTTCATGAATATGCGTTGTTTTTTTTTAATTTTTCATTTTGATTACTTTTTTAATGACAGTTCAGGAAAGGGTCATTGAAATTCACATTTTTTGCATGGAGAAATTGCGGTGAAAATTTTATTAAACAATTTGGATCAATTTCCATAACAAATTTTTATACAGTACTGTCGAACATTGTTGGTATGACCAGCGTGAATAGTATAAAAATCACTGTTGATTTTGGAACGTGATTACTCGTTCAAAAAAAGAGGGAGAAGCTTTTTTTTAACAGCAGTTGGAAAGCTTATTTAATCTTTCGTCAAGTGACCTCTAATAGAGACATTTATGGACTTTAACGGAGAACAGACCACCTAAGAAGTTTTGAAATAAAATTAAGAATTTATCGAATTCGTTATCTCAACTTCAACTTGTGGCATGACCTAGAGAAGTTGCAGCAACAATCTCAAATTCATACTAATTATTTTTTGAAGTCTTATCTGCGCTGTTATTATTTTAAAAGTTTTATTGGCCTAAATTAAAGATAATACTTCGAAGACTGTTCGGTATAAAATTTAAATTTTTGCTGCAACTTTCATAGGTCATGCGAGAAATTGAAGAATAACCCTTTAATTTTGAAAGTGTTTATTTGTGTAATATTAATGGTCATTTCTTGTTTATGTACAATGTTTTAAGGTCAAGAATGAAACTAAAACAGTTTTAAATTTTATTGGTAAATGAAAAATGGAAAAAATATAAAATGGAAAAGTAAATATTATTGTTTGTTTAATGTTTACGTTTATGACTAATTAATTTTGCTAGATCAGGAATAGACAGAGAAGAATCGTTAGAAATAATTAATAGTGTAAGTTTTATTTAAAGTATAGAATACTTGGCAGACTAAGACCATTTTTGAGAACCACACGTGAGTTCAAATATTCCTTTAAATAATAAGGAAAATAAAAATAGCTTTGAAATAGGCGATGTCGATATATTAAATAATGAAAATCTCATAAAGACGAAACATCACAACTTTAAACATACCGCTCGCCTCGTGAATGGTAACTTAACAATGAAAAGAAAAAACAATAAGTGCTTAATCGAGTATTTGTCGACAACGCAAATGCCGCATGCCGTAAAGAAACAATATAAATTTAACCAAAATTTAATATTCTTAGCCCCCCGCCATAATCTACTAAGTTTACAGAATAATTTTTCATAAATCTAATTAATAATAGTAGTTCAGATTTCGCTCATTTCTTTCGCTCTTACTGGTAACAGACAAATCTGAGTAATCGGACGTTCGTATTCCGAACTGACAGTTTTTACGCGAAAAAAACGTACTAAATCGTCCTTTCCCTTGTAGAATTCAACTATGCGACCTAACAACCATCTAGAAGGCGGTAACTAATCATATTCCAAAAGAACGATATCACCGATCACAAGATTTAGCTCTTTGTTGAACCATTTGTAGCGTGTTTGTAAAGACTGTAAATAGTCAACAGCCCATCTTCTCCAGTAAATATCTGAAATTTTTTGTACTAACTGCCATCGATTAAATCGATTTTCCGAAGTCAATTCCAATGAGGGTTCTGGAATGCTGGTCAAAGGGGCTCCAATCAGAAAATGTCCAGGTATAAGATAGAAAAGTCTTCAGGATCATTTGAAAGAGGGGAAATAGGACGGGAATTAAGCCAAGCTTCTATATCGCTGAAAGGCGGCGAGAAAAGGGGCGGATGAATAATCAGAAACGAGTTCTAAATGAACTGCTCGCGTACAACAACAGACGAAAAGCGCAACGTAAGTTTTGTTACTCTTTCGGCAACAACTGGAAGGAAGAGAATATTGAATGGGCCTGCATAGTCCACACCAGAATGTGCGAATGTACGATTTGAGGTTACTCCTGGAAACTTTTGATCAGTCGTTTAACCAAAGAGCGAGCTCCTAAAATGCAGTAACGCTATCTGAGCATATGTAAAGTTAATTGCTGACCACCGTGTAAAGATGGAAGGTGAGCATGCGTGGCGATAAGCTCATTTATGCGATGCCGCGGAAAAATGATAGGATGCTTCTTATCAAAACTGATGGGATCATGCCGTAGTCTTCCACCTAACCTTAAGAGATCATTGGAATCCAAAAATGGATTCAAACTTTTTAATAGCGAATTCTTTGGAACCACCCTATATCCTTCGTTCAAAGCTTTGAGCTCATTAGAAAAGGAATTTACCTGGACAAATTTAATCCAAAATATAACAGCTTGTTGGATTTTAATCGTATTAAGAGACATGGTTGAAAATTTAGGTTTAGGCTTATTAAGTTTTGAGTGTTTGAACACAAATGCATCAATAAAACTTTTACAATAGGCGGATACGCGAAGCAATCTTGGCCAAGAGGAGAATGTAAGCATCAAGTTAAATGGACTTTTGATCACACTCATAACATGATGACTCTCTAGTGGCAGCTATTATCAATTTTTTAGGCGTGAGTGTCCGTGTAGCGCAGTCGGCTGGATTATCTTTAGTAGAAATGTATCGCCATTTCGCGCGAGGTACCAGCTCATGAATTAGGGAAACTCTATTGGCAAGAAACACAGGCCAATTGGAAGGATGTTTTCCTAGCCAAGCCAAAATTGTTACGGAATCAGTGTGACAGTAAACAGGTATTTTATCCAATGACATAGTTTCCATGATAAACTTAAGTGTTTTAGTTAGCAACGCAGCTCCACACAACTCCAAACGACGAATTGATACATATTTAACAGGAGCTACTTTAGATTTCGCCATTAGTAGGCAAACATGAGCCTGTTTTAAATCTTCACTAAGAATTCTAATGTAAAGGGAAGCTGAATAAGCTTTTGACGAAGCGTCGGAAAAACCATGAAGCTCGAATTCAGAGTTTGTCTGTAGTTGTCGTGTCTATCTGGGGACTTGAGGTGCTTCGAATTTTTTCAGAGAACCATGATAATTTAACCACTGAATTTTAAGATCATCGGGTAGTCTGCCGTCCCAGTCGAGTTTACGCAGCCAAAGTTCTTGCATTAAAATTCTTGCCACTATTATGACTGAAGTTATCCCACCCATAGGATCATACAACTTAGCCATTAATGAAAGAACAATCCGTTTTGTTGGATTGTCGACTAAAGAAGAAGTCACTTTAAAAAGGAATAAATTAGCATAGTTCGGGCTCATTTGCGGCCCATTTTCGCAAAAGGAAACCGCGAGGTTCTAATAACAGTGTTACTTGAGCTCGCGTTTGTTTACCCTTAATCTGACTATCTGCACCAAAATAAACGTCATCGACGTAAATATCATTTTTTAATATAGTTTGGGCTAAAGGAAATCTATTTTCTTTATCATAAGCTAATTGCTTAATCACTTTGTTAGCCAAATAAGGAGAACAGGCAGTACTGTAAGTAATGGTTAAAAGTCTATAAGCGACGAGCCTTTTATCGGGAGAAATCTGAACAATTCTTTGATAGTCGCAATCCCGGGGGTCAACTAGAATTTGTCTGAACATATTTTCAATGTCAGCCATATAAACAAAGCGATTTGATCTCCAATTCATAATGATTGACACCAAATCATTCAGAATCTTGGGACTGATGTGAAGATGAGAATTGAAGGAATAATTATTAGAAGTTAATCTGGAAGCGTTGAAAACAACTCTCAACTTAGTAGTATCATGTAACGTCTGTCTTTTGTTCGTTCGTAATTTGTGGCGAAATGCTTACCATAAAAATTTCGTCATCTGTCAAAGTATTTTTCAAGGGAACTTCCTCCAACTCCCAGAATCTGTTTAAGTCTTCATGAAAGACTTCTGCTGAAATGGCCTGATTTACTGTAACTGTAAGGTTAATTTCTATTTTATTTGTGACTAAAACCGTTTTAGATAATATCCAACCAAAAACGATACTTTGAGCAGTAAGAGAACCCAATATACCCTGTTGGAGACCAGGAAGTAAACATGAGCCATATTTATCGGCTCCTAAAATCGAATCAACTTGATGGGAGCTAAAGGGATTTGGATCTGCTAACCCTAACTTTTCTAATTGATCTTCATTCCCCCCGTTAGATCTTACAGGAGGAGTATATGGCATAAGGTGTAATAATACTAAAGCTTGGATGTGGACTTTAGGACAGTTCTTTTGTGTAGGAATTAAATTAAATTCTGCTAACTTTCTTGAAGAACCAATATTAACTCCTCCAACCCCATATACTACTGCTTTAACCTTTTTGTAGCGTAGACTTAATATTTGCATTGCTCTCTCGGTAATAAAACAACGTTCAGATCCTTGGTCCAGCAAATCTCGAAATCTGTGACTTCTTCCTTTTTCAGCTTGGAAGGAAATAACAGCCGTAGCGAGTGAGATTGAGCGCGATAAATTCTGATGATTATTCAGAAAATTAAACGAAACTTTATCGTCTACTTCTCTGACAACTACATGATTCACCCCCACCTTCACGGTGGAATTGCCGGGATCCTTTGATTGTGACGCGAGAGAACCTGAAACTGCCAATTGAGAATTAACCGATGCAGAGTTAGTTGGTGGTAAGGTGGGATTTGAATTATAATCGTCTGAAAGCAACAAGGAATTATGTCTCCTACCGCACCTGTAACATTTGAATTTACTAACACAATTATGTGGTCGATGTCCAGGCGTGAGAGAATTATAACAAACATGATTATTTGTAGCAACTTCCCTACGCCTGTCCACAGACAGAGCTTTGAATTGGTCGCATTTAAATAAAGAGCGATTATCTTTACAAAGGAGACACTTTGAGCTAGAAGTTGCATTGTGGCTCCTAACTCCCGATTGTTTTGAAGCCCTACTCTTTTCTTGAGAATTTGCTCCATGTTTTGAAGCTTTAATAGCCTCCAAAATACGTATGCGAGTCTCTAAATGTGAGTCAAGTTGTTGATAAGTAGGATAATCAGTGCTAGAACAAATATGCATCTCCCATTCCTTCAGATTACCAATATCAAACTTTTTAACCATTATAAAAACAAGTAAATCACTCCAACTTTCTGTTAAGCGTTTAAGATTTTTGAGAGCCGCCAATGACTCATTTGTTTTATCGCGTAAGTTTTTTTAAGTCTTCCAGAATATTATTCGACACATTAGGAAAATTGATAAAGGCTCGTAAATGAGTTGAGATTAAACCTTTTTTGTTGTGAAATCTGGTCTTTAGCGACTCTCAAGTGGAGATAAAGTTAGCATCAGTTATCAAAAAATGTTTGAAAAAACCTTCAGCTTCGCTCTTTAAGGTCAATTTCGAATAGTGTAATCTTCTTACATTTGACAAGGAATCGTTTTGAATTATCGAAGCATTAAATAAATCGCGGAAATTCTCCCAATCCTTGTAGTCTCCTGAAAACTCCGGTAAAGTGATTTGAGGAAGTTTAACAGGCAAGGAATCATGACGAATAATTTGAGACTGATTTGAACTTTCATTAGCCTTAGTCTCAGGAGTAAACAAGACCAAATGATTATATAACAAATCTCGCGCATTGAGATAAGCATCTTCAATAGCGAGATACTTAGACTTTGTGAAATATTCCAATTTCTCACGCTCAGCCGACGTAGTTCCAGCTTTAATCTCCAGATGCAGGGTTTCACAACTCTTCCAGCGTTGGTCAAGAAGTTCTATCCGGGATTTGACAGTAGCCTTTGTTAAAAGGAGCAATTAAAATTGACAATTGCTAATAATTCAGATAAAATTGAAAAGCCTTAATTTGCAAACTAAAGAACTTATTTATTTTAGTTTTAAAGTACTCTGACAATGTGAGCAAATTCGAGTGTGCGAGACCTTAATTATGAATAAAATGTCAATAAATCATCACTGAAATACTACGGTCTGAGTTATTATTTTGTTCACCAGAACGAGCCTCTCTCATTATGGGCATATTAAAGTTGTCATCTTATCACTGGAGAAGGTTAGTAACCGATGAAGTTTAAAATTAAATGTGTTGACAATCATCCAAATATAGGCTGGCAAACCTGTTATTTCTTCCTTCAGGTGAAGAATCATGAAAGTCGGTTTTATTTTTCAACATACGCTCCTTTTAGGTCGATACAGCGAGTCCAACGATTTTCTAACTTTTTGATACAGTCCGAAAAGTACTCGATCGGAAGGTCTCCAAAATACGCCTCAGTTTAAGCTATGAGCTCCTCATTTGAGTAAAAACGCTTACCGGTGAGCCATCTCTTCAGGTTAGGGATCAAGTAATCGTCGCTGGGGGCCAGGTCTGGTGAATACGGTGGCTGAGGAACCAATTCGAAGCCGTTTTCATGCAATTTTGCTTGTGCAACTAAGCATGAATGAACAGGCGC
>NC_046659.1:29278579-29285177 GCF_010883055.1 Belonocnema kinseyi | reverse complement strand
CTTCTTCATGCCCAAAACTGAATGCACGATATTGCCCACACGTGCCAATGATATGCCTACAGCATTAGCTACCTCCCTCAATTTCACTTTGGGATTATTCAATATCATATCATGGATTTTTTCGACATTTTTTGTGTAGTGACCTCTTTTGGGCGCCCAGATCGTTCAGCATCAACTGTGCTCGTACAGCCACAACGAAATTCGGTAAACCACTTATGAATCGTTCCAATCGACGGTGCAGAGTCCGGGTAATACTTATCCAGCTTGGCCTTGGTCTCGGATATCATTTTCTTGTGAAGATAGTAGTGTTTGATTAAAACTCGAAACTCAGATTTTTCCATATTAAAAAAAACTCGGAGGTTAGTCGCTTCTCAGTGATGTAACTTGTAAATGCGTAAACATAAATGGCTGAAGTATTGACAGGCGTCATTTGAAGGATCAAGCTCGACGAAAATGGTTCACATTAGTGAATACTAATGCCATCTCTTAGAATTTTCAGGTACTTATCAGACTGCCTAGTAAGATCTAAAAATGAGGTTCATTTCACGAATAATTTAAAAAGAAATTGTTTTAACAAGTTAAGATTGTTTAAGCAATTCAAAATAGTCAAATAAAAACTTGGAGGTGAGGGCGAAGAAATGTGACAATTGAAGAAGAGGGGCCATTCTAGTAGATATATAATGTATAGTATCATATATAGCTAAAATGGGAGGAGTACCCAGGTATATCAGGTGAGTAGAGAAGGGAGGTCGAAATTGACTCAATTTAGGTGAAAAATAAAAGAAACCCTCCATTGTTCAGGTCAAACACTGACCGCTGGCCCCATTCAGTTGCAGCGGCAGTTACAGTCCAGACATCAGGAACCCAAACCAAATTTGAATCTATTACAGCCGTTATAAATTTTCCATTTGTATAATCCTAAGGCTTAAGCAGATTTTCAACTTTGTATTTGTCATTCTTGATATTTTTATCTTTCTTTTTTCAATATAAATTAAGGGTTAATGGAATGGTTTTTTAGAAATATATTCTGAATAGTCTCAAAATACTGATTAAAATGTTTGTATTAGAAATTTTAAATGCCATTTTTCGGGTAGTCCTATCATGTATTAATTATTGTAGCACAATTTGTCATTTTACGTTAGGAAGATCTTTCGTTGATTGCGACCTGTTATAAGAAAATAATTATTCCGCATTTCATATATTTGAACAATATCACAAAATTTTGACGAACTTTTCCTTGTAAAAAATATGCGATTTCAGTTTAGGGGTGATCTTTAAATAATAGGGGTTGATTTAAGAAAAATTGGCAAAGGGAACATAGAAAGCCTTAAATTAGCGCATAAGTATTGCAGAGCTAGTTTTTTATGACTTGCATCTCTTTGATGGAGAGTAGTTTTTTGGTGATAGGGGTTGATTTTGAAAAGTTTATTTTTGTTAGTTTTCAGAGCCCTAAATGGACCCCTAATCATGGTATGAAAATATATTTAGCAAAATCGATGCTTCCATTGCTTCCGCACGTAGCATTACTAGCTGGAAGTCAATTTGACAGTGATAGTCATTTTTTGTAAAAAATTTCAGAGCCTTAAATTTTTTTTCAGATTTAAATGAGCCTTAAATGAGCCCTTAATTATAGTATAAAAATAAATTAGAAAAAGTCAAAAATATTCTCGTTTTCACACATGGCACTGCTGGCTTGAGGTCAAGCTAGCAGTGCCAGTCACTTTTTGAAAAAATTGCAGAGCATTACATTTGGGTGTTGGAATTAAATTAGCCCTAAATGAGCCCTTAATTATTAGTTAATGAAAATTGCGATTTGACAAAATGGCTCTGTCAGCTTGACGTACCTTGCAGACTGCTCAGTTTAGAAAGAAGAGCTTGAAGTTTCGCCCGTTTCTCTTCCTCCTTTGTCGCGATATTACCATCGCCTACTGGCAGATTCATTTTGCGGAGGCGGTAAGCTAAGGCATATATAATGCTATCGTGATAGGCAGAAGAAATCCCTGATTCACCGATCCCAATCTAGCAGATTTGAGAAATATGTTGAACAGACCCATCGATAGTTTTTTTCTACGTATTTTCCGACTTTTGAGCCGTATCTGCGGCACGGTATAGAAACGTCGCATAATTAACGACTTCATATTGATTCACCAGTTGTATTAGAGAATCTGTGCTATTTAGAACTGAGCAGGCTATGCTCAGCAAATCTCTACCTACATCCTGGATGATGGCTTCGATGAATTGTTATCATCTTGCATGTGCTTCGTTCGAGTTGCTTCAATTTATTGACGTTTCATTTCACTGCACTAAACGTATACAGCAGTATAGGAATGGCCTGAATGTAGGTCGCCTAGTTCTTACTATTTCGAAATAATTCGGAAGCATACATTTTTTTGGTAATTTGGCAATATGTTTTTTGAAGGGCCGTTTTTAACACACGCACATCTTACGTTTCCGCTCGCGGTACTCGAAGATATGCATATGTTTCTCCATTTCCAAGATGCTGAGTGAAATTTTCGCCTAGGAGTTGAATATTTTTATTGCCACGTGATGACGTATTTTCTAGTGGTTTTTTGCGTAGATGGATGCAGCCAAACTTGTACAGTACGAAGCTTATGCCAATTGCTTTAGAGTACCTACGTATTTACCGCCACCGGAAGGATTTTAAAGTCCTCTTTGGAAGGGGCAAAGAGTTCAGGGTCGTCCATATATAAAAGATGGTTGATCTTAAATTCTTTTCTGTTGGGTAAGTCACATAGGTATCTAGAGAATTTTCCTTGGTGCACAATAGGTAGAGGCAAGAGGGAGATGCCGAAAAGGATCGAACTTAAAGAGTCTGCTTGGAAGACCCCCCTCTTATATATGACATAGCAGGTAGTCACTTGTCTTATGTCAAATTTTATGACAAATCATGTTCGCCAAGAGCGCATATGCTCTGTCACACATCTCACTATTTTTTGATGCACCACCAGACACTCAAGGAACTTGATAAGTAGCTCATGGTTCGTATTGTGGAACGTCTTTTGGCAGTCATCTCAAGGCAATGGACAAATTGCGTCGATACCTCATGGAATTGTGCGTAGCACACCTGCCCATTAACGGGTTATCCCTGCAATTTGCCAGCTCTCTCATGTATCCGCGTCGTTTAACTATTGCACTTCATACCGACTAAAAAGATGTAATATCATCTCTTTGAGGATGCCCGTGAGTATTTTGTAGCTGGTGTTTAAACAAGCGATAAGCCGGTATTACTTTGGGCTTAACAAATATCCGGCGTCCTTCCAATAACCACTGCGGGATGGGTTTTCTAGCTATAAATTTCTTAACTTCTACAGCAGTAATGAGTGATCCTTATGATCATGTGCATATACCTATTTGCAGATGGCTTGAATCTCATCTCGACTATGCGGATTTTCAACGGCACATGACGTTTTGAATGGATACTTTAAGAAGACAAAGACTCAAAACACCGCACCCGCCTGCAGTATATTCGAAAGTTTAGTGCATAGCATACTTCGACGCCCCCATCCTCAATATCTATTAAGGACAATTATAGGGATGGACGCTGTATTAGCTGAACGTATCAGAGTTCAAATACTCTTCTTTGAACCTCTGATTCTGATTTTCATAAATATTTTTTTCTTTAGGAGACATCGTGACGACACTCTTGTGGGGCTTTACATGACACTCCACACAGACTCAATTCACTATATCACTCTCTTCCCCTATTCAACAGTGATTAATGGATAGTCTTCCTCAGATGTTATAAGGCTGGCGCAAAGCTCTATGAAACGGATTAAGTTTTTAGTGTCTTCCTTCAATTCTATTGTTTTTGGGATCTTGTATACCTTTCTCTAAAAAGTCTCTACCTCATCAATGACGCAAGGAGGAGAATTATCGTTTCGATATACAAAGGGAAGTATGATAAAGGTTATTGCAATAATTACAGAGGTATCAAACAAACTAAATACGGCGCGCAGTTTGTCTTGCCAGCCCAATCTTCTTATTCAGTTGATGCAAGCGTGTTTTGGTCTGTTGAGCCACTGTCGGTTTGATCATTAGATTTTGATTAGCCAAAGCTCTCGCCGCACCATGAATTAAACAATTAATGGTACAGAGGGTTCACTTCTCTGATATATCCCCACGAAGGGAGGCATCTATTTCAGCCAGATCTTGGGGCTTACGAGAAATCCGGATGTGAGTGTTTCACCTTGTCTTGAAACTACTATCATATCTCAGGTGGTACCTGCTTTCCGCGTTTGGCCTTAATATGGCTTCCTCCTTTTCGTCTACAGTTTGTTCATGTAACGGTTGAGGAGGCTCTCTGCGTTCATATCCAATTTTCAAAATGTAGACAGCTGGATTTCGCAAAGACTCCTGCGAAACTTACTGAAGTTCTGCGTGTTTCTGGTACCACAAAGTGTCCATACGCGTCATAAAGCCCTCACAAACAGGGATAATGCTGGCATCGTAACAGTCCAGCAAGATATCCTTAAGTCTATTTGGCTACTCAATATGACCTTGTTTCTAGTTTATTATCGTTTTTGTATTTAAATTATTTTGAGAACCTGAAACTCTAGAGTGAACGGCACTCTTTGCTGACACATTGTCGGGTGCTTTGTGCGTTCGATCCTTTTTAAGCGCATTTACAATTTTTTGTTGGTTTAGTAGGTTAATTTTTGTTCCCATGAGCAGCTAAGGAAAGAATTTTTCATGCTTATACTATACATAGATCCCCGCATGCAAAGATACTGCTGCAAAATCTGATGGGACGCACGGTATCTCAGATTCACAGTCTTAAATACATCACCCAAGTCCTATTTAGCTTTTAGTACGGTTGTAACCCTTTCGCTTGAGGGTTGTTCCTGCGGGTTTATTTCTGGACAATTTTGCGCGATTGCTTATTAATTATGATAACCATATTAACCAGGAGCCCTTGGTACAGGGACTATCTGTCGATTCCAAAAGAACCAAAACCACATATATGATATGAATTAATTAAATTCGATTTAGGGCTAGATTGAGATTGGTTTTTGAATTAATTTCAGTTTGATTTGAAATTCTATTTCCCATAAGTGAAATTATTAGTCCTTAACTAAAAAAAGGTAAAGGGCATTATTATAAATTACCCGATAACTAAAAAATGTATGGAAATTTAGGGAAATCCAGGAAGTTTATTGATCTTTATAAGTTCCTATGAATCCTGCGGAATTTTATATCATTTAAGAAGTTTTGTTAAATGTATGAAAATGTATGGAAAGTTATGAAATTTAGGGGAATTTATGAAAAAGTTCTAAAATTGTGAAATTTATCAAATGTATGGGAATTTCGTGAAATGTTTTGATGTTGATAAAAATGTATGAACATTCTGAAGGCTTATGAAATTATGAAGGTTTAATAATCCACGAAATTAATAATTATATTTGATAAGAATCAAATCAATCCTTTCTTCGGGCGTCAATGTATATAAGAGTAAGATTTGTTGTGGTATATCTTAAGCTAGATATTTTGTACTTACCTGAAAACAAAGAAAAAGTGATGCGACAGAAGAGTGATAGGAAATGGGGAGTAAAAAACACATTATCAGAACACAGAAACATATTATAATCAAGAATTCGGTCTGCTTATGAACGAGAGAGCACATTGGCATGTCAAGGAGCATAAATTTGTATCTAACCAATCGTTTTGGTTTAGAATGAAAGTGGGAATTGAATGATTATTTATCATAACGTTCTACGCTCTAGTTGTTGGTGAAAGGATTAAAGTAAGAGAGGCTGGCGTCCTGTGAGAGGGGACAAAAAGGGTTCTAGGTGATTTTAGAGATTTGAAATCGAATCTTCTTTATTTTGTGCAGAAGTGAATACCACATTATGATTGAGTTTGTTGTTGCGGATAAGAAAGTGAGAGTACTAGCAAAAGATTCAATGGTTATAAGAGGTTCTGAATGTGGAACGGAGTATTACCTCTTAGTTTCAAAAATGATCTTATGTCAATAATGGGAAGGAAGGAGAACTAAAAGGAAGAAGCAGAGGCGAATGCCCGATAGAGAATTTACATAAACTAGAAGTACTAATAGAATTTTAGAATGAGATAAATAAACTCATAGATAGGTGAATTTAGGAGACGATAATACGCAACGAAGATACAGAGGGCAGATCGAAAATTCTCTGGAATATAATTTTTAGCAGTGAAACTAACATATTCTGTATTGCGATACTAGAAAGAACGATTGATAATGAGTGTGGGATGATGAAATCCGCTTAGTTGTTCGGGAAAAGAAGGAAGCGTATCTAAAAAAATCGAATATTACAGGCAACGGTGAAATGGTATATGATGCAGATAGAATAAATGCCGTAATAGAATTATTTGCAATTGAAGCTGTGGAGCAGCACAACTTAGGCATAGGAGACCATATGTTCGGAATGGTATTAACGCTAAAATGCATAAAAGCGGTGGCAAGTATTTACCTAAAAGGCTAAGTGAGCTGAGAAATATATCTACCGAGATAGTGGAAGTTCCTGATGACTTCCTGATGATGTTCCGATTTACAGAGGTATCAGCTCACTAGCAAGGGAACTACATAAATTACAATTCATATTTT
>NC_046659.1:29267629-29278479 GCF_010883055.1 Belonocnema kinseyi | reverse complement strand
TTTTGAAGATGTGTTTTGTAGGGAAATAAAAAACAACATGCGTTTTTCCCAAAAAATAGGTAATTTTCCCTAATTTTTAGAAAAGTTTCGGAATGAACAGGGAATTATCCCGAAAAATCAAGAATAATTCGGAAAGGATGAGAAATTTACAAAACCATAAGAAAATAGAAAATTTTTCTTATTCTTTTGGGAAATTTCCGTATACTTTCATGGGGAGTATTTCTTAATATTTTTATACTTTTATTCTGAAAATTATTTTTCATGAAGAGTTAGGTATGATTTTGGTATAATTTTATCATTGTAGCAATGCATCTCTCTCGCACTCTCCTTTCTGTTTCTCTAGTATATACAGATATACATAGCAACCAGCCGTCCGATATACCTGAAGGGTTTTCAAACCTTAAGTTGAGGGTGAAAATGAATCATGGTATGAATGACTAAAAATTTTTCAGGATACTGATAGACAATTGAAACTGAAATATGTATCCTTCAGGTCAGTTACCTTTGACCCTGTCGACAGAACAGTTCTCCATTTTTAAGTCAGTTGTGAGTGAAGTGTTTTGAAGGAGCCTTGAGTTTTGGAGTTTCTAACGTCCGTCAGTAAAAGCGCAAAGTAAAAACCTGCACCAAAATTTTAAAGTAAGTCTATTAATTAATTTTTTTAAAAATAAATTTTGATGTCTGTTTTCGAAAAGTTTCCATTTTCCAGCTCGTTCAAGAAACATGTAACGATCTGCCCATGATAATTGAAGCTTAGCTTTTGTTTGGTTACTTTGTTTTACTTGTACACTTAAATAGAAATATACCACTTTCTTAAGTGCTATATATTATACCATTAAAATATATTGCTGTTTTTATATTGGTGTTATTGATAATTTTATACGATACCATGATTTCTTTGATGACATGTGTTTTGCGATAATTATTGCGGTTTCTTTAGAATTTAGAAAATTTTTAAAGGATTTTTTTGTGAATTTCGTGAGTATCGTCGGCACTCCATCTGGTAGTTCAGAATTATTTTAGAATTTAGAATTTTCAGGATTTTGGTAAATATTATAGAATTTTAGTGACTTCGGAGATAGTGTAGGGATTTTTAGATTAGAAATGTTGAAAAATGGACGACTTTATCATAAAAGTGGATAGACCTTGGGCGAAAACTACCGATGAATTGGGCACGTTCGTTAACGGATGATGAGCCTCGCGAAACATTTATTATAAATACCTTAAATTCAAAATCGACGGGGATAACTTGACAATCAGTTGGTACCTAGTTAGGGTCCACACAGTAAAAACTTGGGGTTATATTTTATTGCAGGTAAAATTATAACGGTGTTCTTTGTACCTCAGTAGGAATTCAGATATCTCTCGAACTTGAGGTACGACATACCGAGTATGTAGGGTATGAAATAGCAACAAGGTGGGGTACGAAAGGTCATATGTTACGGTTTTGAAATTTTGGAACAAGCAATATCGTATCAATTTCTGGTTTGGAAATTAGAAGAAAGTCGATTGTACTGAAATAGCCCTGACCGCGTTAGTGGCCAATTGTTGTCTATTTTGTAGATGCGGAAGCTGATCTTGCCGTTGAAGCTTCGAGATTAAGCTATGAGTGAAGCACATGTTACTAAGACGACTGTACACTACTATAGGTTGTTCCAAAAATACATTGAAACATTTTTTCGCTAATATTTATGAAGACAGACCGGAAGTTTGTTTTAATACATATAAAAATAAATCCATTGCAAGCCCCATGAAGTTTAACACGTATTTCCTATAAGAAAGAAGACGTTCCTGCGAATTTTATTTAAAATCCTCAATATTATCTGAATAGAGTTAAAACTCAACATTTACCTTAACTATATACCATAGAATACGAATAAAGTATCACTTTTCAAATATCAACACTAAGAGTTTGTCTCATAGGTCCCCATAAAACCCAAAAATGAAAATAGGGGATTTGCGAGTTTTTGGTGCTAATCTGTTAAAATAATTTATTATTGTTTTTAGCCATTTTTTGTAGAATAGAGTTAGAAAGTCACGGTTTTTTTCAATTTTCTTTTGTCCAATTTTTAATTAGAAGGAGGTGATAGTTTATCACTGTAAACAAAAGTGATTGTTTAAAAGATTTATTATTATTTTTATTAATATTCTCTTAGAATAATGCTACGAAATTGTATTTTTTAAATATTTCATTTGCATAATGCCATACAGATGCAGTTTTTCTGAAATTTCTGGCTTTTTGTCCAATTTTCCAATTTTGGCAAAACAGCTTCTTATCATTGATAATAATATTCCTTTTGATTAATTGGTAAAACGTTGATTTTTTCTCAAATCTTTAACTTTTCTTCGTCTTTTTAGTTATAAGCAAATAATTAGTCAACTTTAACCAAAATTATTTTTTAAATAGTATTCGGCATAGAGCTACAGGTTTTTTATTAATTACAGATCTTGAACTAGAACTTTTCCTGCTCCTGGAGCTTCTACTTAATACTTGATGTAAATCAATACCAGGAAATGGGGAATCTGCCTAAAAGCTGATTCTTCTGCTGGAGAGATAAGGTTTTCCTTTCACAGCATCTACATTTTCAGGCAGTTAATGGCTTTTGACATCCACCTTGTCTGATGCACAGCACCTGTACGACAAAAAATTCCAGGCTTTGGGATGCCATCCAAAAATATTACCGCCAACCCTAGAATCTCCCTGCAGACCTCCCGGCAGTAATCGTCATTCAGTTTCTCTATGAAAAAGATGAACTTTTCTTAAAATGCATTCTTAAGGAGATTCTCTGGAATATGATATCTGCACATGAAATATACAAGACGCCTTTCGATTTTCTCCTCCAGCAAAGTAAAGGCACCGTTTCAAACACTAGTGTTTGCTGCTTCAGTATCACAGCAAATTCTTTGTAATTGGTCAGCAAAACTCCATTCCGGAAGGCATTTACAACGACTTCAGCTTTTTCCTGTCCTGATCCACTCTCCGACTCGGGAACTCTTAGTAGAATTTCATTGACTTCAGCAGTAACAATTACAGGCAATCGATTAACCTTTCCTTGCCTTGTTAGAGATGGAAGTAATTTTCCGACACAGTGCACGATATATGCTTTATCCGTATCGTCTCCGTACTTTTGTGAGATGGTTTCGGCGTACAAAGCGAAAGATTTTTCTCGAAATCGGCGAATTGAAGATTGACTAAAAACAACATTATCAGGATCAATCCCGACAGATTCGCAGGCAGCGACCAAAATACATTTGGCTTGTGTGTCACTTTCTTCATCAGCTTCTAAATCTGAGGCAAGCTTTAGTGATGTAACATTTCGCTTTTGTTCGAATGACGTCGCTTCTGCATCTGAATCTGAATATATGCAAGAAGTAAAAGATTGATCTACACACATGGGTGCTGCGAAATCAGGGTCTGCTGCATGTACATCTTTAGCCAAAATCAAAAAATTCACTTAGCAACTGTTTGAAATCGTTCTCATTTCTCTCTTGCGTTTCTGACTGATGACTTGAATTCCTTTGAAGATTTCGCTATTTCTCAAATAAATCTTTTATCTCTTTCAAACAGTGATGAAATTTTCGCATAGGTAAGCATGCTTTTGCGCAAAAACTTTTCACTTTGTTCAATACTAAAACAGCACTAAGTTTCAAATGATGATGATTATAAAAAAAACGCACAGTTCTAGTAAATTTTATGGTTACCTACTTATGGTTTGCAGTCGAACTAAAAGAGGGAGACAGACTCAAAATCTCGATAGATTGTAAAAATCCTTCACAATGCAAGGAAATATTTCTGGAACTCAGGTATTATATCCATTACCTAGGTATAACATGCGAAAAGGTGCAGAAACAGGTTTTCAGACAATTGCAGGATTTTTGATACCTCATCGAAGTCTCGCAGTAAATTATTCAAGAGAGGGTTGTATTCAATATGATATATATATATAGAAAATTTAAAGCATTTTTTAAATATCTGTTTAATTTTAGTATTATATATGTACAGAAAAGAAAGAGATTATTTAAAATATTTTTTTTCTCAAATGTTTATTAAGTATTTGTTAATAACTAAGAAGTCGAATCAACATCAAAGATTTTACAAAAAAACCCGCAAATTTTTAGCATTCATCTAAGAAAATATAGTTATAAAAAATATTAAATTGCTTAAACAACTTTTCTCTTAATTTTGAATAATTATCACCTCACTAAGGGGAAAAAAGTCAGAAATGTAAGAATTGCCAAAAAACCGCAATTATCAGGCATTGATATAAATGAAGAGAGGAATAAACAACAATAATTTATTTAAATAATTATTTTTGTTCAATTTAATTAAATATTAAGTCACGCCTAATGAAAAATAGACAAAAAGTTGAAATTTTTTAGAAAAAATCACAACATTCTAATAATTAAGCGAAGAGAATATTGTTATTGATGATAAATTGTTCAACCATTTATTTTTGTTAACTTGAATCAATTATTACTTCACTCCAATTGAAAATTGGATAAAAAGCCAGAAATTTAAGAAAAAACCGCATTTTTCCATTACTATTCAAATAAAATATTAATTAGAATAAATAGTTTAAACAAATAATTTGCTAAAATCTAATTAATTATTTAACTTATTTTAATTGAAAACTGGACTAGAAGCAAATCTTTTCTGCAATTTTGCAACATCATTATAAGAAAATATGATTTAAAAAGATAATAAATTGTTTAAACAATTACTTTTGTTAACATTGATAAACTATAATCTTCTTCTGATTGAAAATTGGACAAAAAGTGGACAATTGTTTTGAAAACCGTAACTTTGTAACTCTATTCTATAAAAAAATTGCTAAAAACAATAATAAATTGTTTTAAAAAATTATTTAAACATCTATGTATCAGAAAAGAATGGTCTTCTATTAGCCAGAAATAATGGGGGGCTCGCGGCACCTCTAAATATGATTTTTTTAAACAAATGATTTATTGATGTTTGGATTCGAAAAATTTCCGGCCTGCCTTCATAAAAACTTCCCGAAAAAAATTTTTGGACCACCCTGCTGGACACTGGTGAAGATAAAACTTTTCATCGCCTTTAATTACTTTACTATGGGCCCGCATGTTTAATGAAATTGAAAAACACGTCCTAATATTTAAAAAAAAACAGAAAATGAAAGTAGACCAGGCAGGTACAGTAAGTCTGACCGGCAAACGATTAATCTAGCAGCTTTGGTCGGTGGTAGCGTCGGACATGATGAGTCCATTACCACCTGGCCGGTTTGGCTACCATTATGTATTGGTTTCACAAGACATGATTAGTTGATTACCAAATGGATCAAAGGCATGTCTCTTCGAAAGGCCAATGCTGCTGATGTCCAGAATTCATTTAAAGAAAATCGTGTTTTTTAAATGGGGAACTACTGAAGTCCTATTCACCGCTAATGGCACTGAGTTTGTGATATTAAATTTTTAGTAATTTAAGTAAATTTTTAAGTAAAAATAAAGATAATGTTTAGGTGCTATACCGAGTGAAAAGTTAAAAGTATATGGATTAACAACATGTAAAAATCATACCGTTTAACGATGTGACAGTGATGTAGTATGAGTATCAAATAGGTAGTTTGATTTAGCCAGTATATTATTGTAAAACGTTTATTTACTTCTCTTTAAATTCACATTCTTGAAATTTTTGTGCTTGACAGAATAAAGAACCGCTTGTGAATAAGTAAGGCAAAAGCAAAATGCTGTAGTGAACACTTAACCCCTAACTCAGAATAATGGATACCCAATTGAAAACGATTGGAAACATTATAGAAGGTATGATGACGTAAATATTTTGAAATACAGGCTAAATAAATTATAGGTAACTCATTTAATTTATCGTATAAAAACTTATCCAATCCTTTTAAGTTTCTTGCAATATAAGAATTTTGAATTCATGAATAAGTTTGATTTAAAATTCTTGAAAATTATAGATTTAAATATTTAAAATATTACATTTTGAATATTTCAAATAATTTTATTTGCGAATCTTTTTATTTTAAAAGTTTGAAATTATTAATTGTGTAGTATTAGATTCATTTAGATTTCATTAGGTTCAAAATGAAATTGAATACGTGCGGAATTTATCGCAACAAATGGTTTTCCTTCATAAGCACAAAAATTGTGTGTATTCTCTCCTACCTGAAACATTGTGATTAATGGCCACAAATCTCTTCAATTTTGGTCAACTTTGTTATTTGATTGTCTGGAAAAAGTTTATTTTTAATCTTTATATCCATTTATCATTCTCTTAATTTCATGAAATATTATGTAACCTGAATGTTAAAATGCTATTTTTGAAGTCTGCATTTTTACTGATTCAAATAAAATTGAAACAAGATTAAAAATGTATATTTTTCATACTTGAATTTCACATGGAATAATTTTAAATTAAACAAAGTTAAAGGTTCCTGGATCCATATTGTACAATTTTAAATGTTTTATTTATAAAAAAGTTTCTAGAAGGCTTGTCATTTTTACATATATTAATGAACGTTTGAACTCGAAATCGATGTTTGAAATGTTTGAATTAAATATTTTGAACGCTCAGTGATCAGAAAACTTTTAGTTCGATTGGTTTAATTTGTAATTTAGTCTTAAATACTTTAAATAACAACATTTTCAGATTCAAAAACTTAAACTTTGAATTTTATTGACTGGTGTAAAATGTTTTTAACCAGGAAATTATTCCAGATTTTTTCTTCAATTTTAGTGGCTACCTTGAGAATAATAGAAAAAGTTGGTGTTACGTCAATCATTAGTGGTAAAGGGGAAGTCATAATCTAAGAATTACCCAATAAAATATCATCGACAGTGTTGTAAATTCACTGTTCAATTTAGAAAGAATTTTGTCCATCATTTTGAGTACTTATATTTCAATAAACTAGAAATTTAGAAAGTTGAATTAATAAAAACTTTTTTTATTATAATATGAATTTATGTGTTACTAATTGCGAATAATTACAAACTAAGACCTCTTTCTGACAAAAAAATATTTTATCTCTAATATTAATTTTTAATTGTTTAATTTTATTCAATGAATAACAGTTTGGTATTTTTAAATAATAAATCTGTAGTTTCATGTCTTTAAATTATTCGCTTACTTTTCTTTTAATCTTAACCGATTTTAATCTTATAACCATTTATAAAAGTTTTCACTAAAATAAACAATCCAAGAGCGCAGATTAAAGAATAAAAATTTTGCTTCATTATTACAAAATCAACTTTTTTATTTTTATCCTTCATCTGATTTGATATTTTTAACATAAAATACTATCAGCACATTTTTTTCGTAGCACCGCTTTCAATCTGGTAAGAATTAATTACAAAATGTTTATTTAGTTTGTTTCATAATATATACTGTTTCAGTGTTATATTATTCCGAAAAAGTAAATAACTGTCTTTAAATAATTCCCGTCAGACAAAAGCGCTACCATCACGTGGCCAATTCCAAGTACCCGATTGGAAACAATTGGAAATGCAAAATTCTCAATCACTGCCAATCATTTTGGTACAATTAAGAAACACGATTCGGAACGATTGAGATATTAGTTATATTGCTCCTTATCGATCTCAATTGATTATTTCTAGTAGGCAGGCAAACGAAGGAGTGAGCGTCTTACACAAGTGAGGGGAAGAATAAGTCGTACAGAAAGACAGACAGCCAAGAGAGTCCGGAGAAAAGCTCGGTGGAAAATACGTTTAAAAAATGCGGAAGAACACGTGGGTCAACCCCCTCCCCCCTAATTAAGGGACAGTCGGAGGTATTAGGTTCTCGAGATACTGATAGGGGAAATCAGGGGACTGAAGGAAGGCGTAAGCGGGACTAAGGAGCAAATGGAATGTATGAGGTTGAACTTGAGGATCAGAGCTTAGAAATTGAAAAATTAGGTGAAGTAGCTGAGGGGGAAAGTAGAGGCATCAGAGAAAGGCGGTGTCGATAAACGGAGAAAATTTGGTTAGGAAACTTTATCGAAATTTTAAGTATAATTGGGATATATGGAACAAAAGGAGAATGATTGACATTATTGTAATAATTTGTGTCTTGCGTAATGTTAAAGAATATATGTCAGTTCCGTAAACTTTAATTATGCAGATCAAATTTGCCAAATGTAAAGTAAAGATTTTCAAAAGTAATCATTGATACACCTGGTGTAATTACTGAAAACTATTCTGTCAAACATTCAGAAAAAAATTTATCAAGCTTCATGCTTTCTCAGTAATGTTCGCAAATGTAAAGTCAAGCAAATTTTAAATTATGAAATGAAAATAATTCCCTCAAAACCGGTTACAGAATGATAAATTTCGGTTATTCTTTCCAGGTAAAAAATGTATTATTTACTTAAAGGTTTGGTAAATTTTTAAATGAATTCTGGAGAAAAATTAATTTTGGTTATGTTATAATCTCCTGCATACTTTATGAAAGTTTGTCCACTGTAAGCGAGCTTTTCATTTTTCTTACGTTAGACTTTATTCGTCAGTTTGGTAAGTCGATCGTCACGCAGTATCTTCCATCTCCTCCACAATCTTTCACGATCTTGAAGTTTGCCACAGATATGGATTTCAAAGTTGTGTAATTAATTTAAAAAAAAACTAAGAGTCACATAAAAAAGTGAAAACATCTCTGGATTCGTCACGGAAATATCTCGGTGTGTATTTTTGGTTTTTTTGTTTAAACAACTACGACATTTGTTATATTTCCGCAATTGTTGTAAAGAAAGTATGCATCGGATCGAAAAACAAAGTGCACTAATGCATTCCTCTTGAAAAAACTTAGATGTGCATTTTTTTGTTTTTCCGTAAGCCCTTTTTTTAAACAATTAGAGCATTTGTTGTTCAGAGCTCTGTTGCTCCAGGCACGTAGAGATGGATGTCAAAGTTGTGTAATTAATTACAAAAAACTAAGAGTCACATAAAAAAGTAAAAACACCTCTGGATTCGCCACGGAAATATTTCGGTGTGCATCTTCTGTTTCTTTGTTTAGACAATTTTTTAAACAATAACGCCATTTGTTATTTTTCTGCAATTGTTGTAAACAAAATATGCATCGGATCGAAAAACCAAGTGCACTAATGCATTCCTCTCGAAATAATCTAGATGAGCATTTTTTTGCTATTCCGTAAACCCATTTTTTAAACAATTAGAGCATTTGTTGTTCAGCGCTCTGTTGCTCCATGCTCGTTGACATGGATTTTAAAAATGGGTAATTAATTTAAGAAAAAATAAGAGTCACATCAAAATAGTAAAAACACCACTGGATTTGCCTCCGAAATATCTCGGTGTGCATGTTTTGTTTTTTTGTTTGAAAAATTTTGTAAACAATTACACCATTAGCTATATTTCTGCAATTTTTATAAACAAAGTATGCATTGGATCGAAAAACCACGTCCACTAATGCATTCCCTTCGAAAAAATGTAGATTTGCATTTTTTTGTTTTTTCGTAAAACCTTTTTTTAAAGAATTAGAGCATTTGTTGTTCAGCGCTCTGTTGCTCTATGCCCGTAGATATGGATTTCAAAGTTAAGTAATTAATTTTTAAAAAACTAAGAGTTACATCAATAAAGCTAAAACACCCCTAGATTCGCTTTGGAATTATTACGGTTCGCGATTTTTGTTTTGTTGTTTAAGCCGTTTTTTTAACAATCACACCATTTGTTATATTTCTGCAATTGTTATAAAAAAATTATGCATTGGACCGAAAAACCAAGTGCACAAATGCATTTCTCCCAAAAAATCTAGATGAGCATTTTTTGGTTTTTCTTAAACCCATTTTTTAAACAATTAGAGCATTTGTTGTCCAGCGATCTGTTGCTCTATGCCCGTGGATATGAATTTCAAAGTTGAGTAATTAACTTAAAAAAAACTAAGAGTCACATCGAAAAAGTGAAAACACCCCTAGATTCGCCTCGGAAATATCTCGGTTCTCGTTTTATGTCTATTTGTTTTAAAAAAATTTTAACAATTACACTATTTGTTATATTTCTGCAATTTTAATAAACAAAGTATGCATCGAATTAAAAAACCAAGTTCACTAATGCATTCCATTCGAAAAAATCTAGATCTAAATTTTTTTGTTTTTTCGTGAACCCATTTTTCAAACAATTGGAGCATTTGTTGTTCAGCGCTCTGTTCCTCCATGTCCGTAGTTATGGATTTCAAAGTTTGGCAATTAATTTTAAAAAGACTAAGAGTCACATCAAAAAAGCAAAAACACCTCTGGATTCTCCTCGAAAATATCTCAGTGCGAATTAAAAAAATTTTTTTTTTAAAGAATTTTTAAAACTATTATGCCATTTGTTATATTTCTGAAATTGTTGTAAACAAAGTATGCATCGCATCGAAAAAACAAGCGCACTAATGCATTCCTCTCGAAAAAATCTAGATGAGCTTTTTTTTGTTTTTCGTAAACCCATTTTTTAAACAATTAGAGCAGTGTTTGTTCAGCGCTCTGTTGCTCCATGCTCGTAGATATGGATTTCAAAGTTGGGTAATTAATTTTAAAAAAACTAAAAGTCACATAAAAATAGTAAAAACACCTCTGGATACGCCTCGAAAATATCTCGTTTTGCATTTTTTTTTTGTTTAAGCCATTTTTTAAACAATTACGCCATTTGTTACCTTTCTGCAATTGTTGTAAACAAAGTATGCATCGGATCGAAAATTCAAGAGCACCAATTCATTCTTCTCGAAAAAATCTAGTTGAGCATTTTTTTGTTGTTTTGTAAAGCTATTTTTTAAACAATTAGAGAATTTGTTGTTCAGCGCTCTGTTGCACCATGCCCGTACATATGGATTTCAAAGTTAGGTAATTAATTTTTGAAAAACCAAG
>NC_046659.1:29266363-29267529 GCF_010883055.1 Belonocnema kinseyi | reverse complement strand
TTATCTTTCTGCAATTATTGTAAACAGAGTATGCATCGGATCGAAAAACCACGTCCACTAATGCATTCCTTTCGAAAAAATCTAGATGTGCATTTATTTATTTTTTCGTAAACCCATTTTTTTTTAAGAAATAGCGAATTTGTTGTTCAGCACTCTGTTGCTCCATGCCCGTAGATATGGATTTTAAAGTTAGGTAATTAATTTTTGAAAAACTATGAGTCACATCAAAAAAGCAAAAACTCCTCTGGATTCGCCTAGGAATTATCTCGGTGTGCATTTTTTGTTTTTTGTTTAAACAATTACGCCCTTTGTTATATTTCTGCAATTGTTGTAAACAAAGTATGCATCGGATGGAAAAATCAAGCGCACTAATGCATTCCTCTCAAAAAATCTAGATAAGCATTATTTTGGTTTTCGGTAAACTCATTTCTTAAACAATTAGAGCAGTGGTTTTTCAGCGCTCTGTTGCTCTATGCCCATAGATATGGATTTCAAAGTTGGGTAATTAATTTCAAAAGAACTGAGAGTCACATCAAAATAGTGAGAACCCCTCTGGAGTCGCTTCGGAAATATCTCAGTGTGCATTTTTTTCGTTTAAACAATTTTTTAAACAATTACGCCATTTGTTATATTTCTGAAATTGTTGTAAACAAAGTATGCATCGCATCGAAAAAACAAGCGCACTTATGCATTCCTCTCGAAAAAATCTAGATGAGCTTTTTTTTGTTTTTCGTAAACCCATTTTTTAAACAATTACAGCAGTGGTTGTTCAGCGCTCTGTTGCTCCATGCTCGTAGATATGGATTTCAAAGTTGGGTAATTAATTTTAAAAAAACTAAAAGTCACATAAAAATAGTAAAAACACCTCTGGATACGCCTCGAAAATATCTCGTTTTGCGTTTTTTGTTTTTTTTTTGTTTAAGCCATTTTTTAAACAATTACGCCAATTATTTACCTTTCTGCAATTTTTGTAAACAAAGTATGCATCGGATCGAAAATTCAAGAGCACCACTTCATTCTTCTCGAAAAAATCTAGTTGAGCATTTTTTTGTTGTTTTGTAAAACTATTTTTTAAACAATTAGAGAATTTGTTGTTCAGCGCTCTGTTGCACCATGCCCGTACATATGGATTTCAAAGTTAGGTAATTAATTTTTGAAAAACCAAG